>NW_027675413.1:770000-787500 GCF_965601325.2 Salmo salar
GGACATACACACACACACAGGACAAACACACACACACAGGACAAACACACACACACAGGACAAACACACTCACAGGACACACACACACACTCACAGGACACACACACACACTCACAGGACACACACACACACACACACACACACAGCATATAACTTTGTCCAAGTGGTGGTCAGAATGTTTGTATTAACTAGCCTGAAAAGTCCAACATGTCTGATATGAACATTGACATAAACCCTCTACATACTTGAGTTTCTCCAGTCTGCAGTGTGGATCCTCCAGTCCAGCAGAGAGCAGTCTGACTCCTGAGTCTCCTGGGTGATTGTAGCTCAGGTCCAGCTCTCTCAGGTGTGAGGGGTTTGACCTCAGAGCTGAGACCAGAGAAGCACAGCCTTCCTCTGTGACTAGACAGCCTGACAGCCTGCAAAGAGTCAAATCATATTAAAATCACACTGCTATTCTTTGGTGGTGAAAATAGTGGCAGTATATTTCTTCAACATATTCAGATATATCAGTGTCCTGAAACCTGCCATATCTACTCATAAATTAAAGTATCATATTATAAATTACAAATTATCAAAGTTTTTCCTGCAGATAGAAACATGTATAGTACAAATATTTGAGTAGACTGACCAGACCAGTTTAAAAGCAGTATCAGTCAAAAGACAGACAGTGAGGTATCAGATTTAGATTGTATTGAGTATACAGTCCACACCATATCTATTTTGACAGTGAAGATAACATTTTAAATGTGGCTCTAAACTCCAACATTTTGGATTTCAGATCAAATGTTTCATATGAGGTGACAGTATATAATCCTCCTGTGAATGATAGTTTTTGCCTGCCTCACTAATGATGCCTTTTGCCGTTTCCCTGCCTGTACTGTTGCCTTTTTGGACCCCCTGTGTATGACCTTCTGCCTGCCCCTGGACCCAGCTACCTGCCTCCTCCTGTGGTCCTTTACAATAAACACCTGCTGAGCCCTGCGCTTGAAACCAGCTCTCTGTCTCCCATCGTGTTCATTACAGATGGTGACTGGAGTCATTTTATTTACAAGTGAGTAGATAACATGTTTCTAAACACTACTAAAAGCATCCTGATGATGCCATGATTAAGAAAAATCATGAATGAATCATGAATAATAGTGAGAAAGTTACAGAAGCTACAACAAAACATGCTAACCTCTCACCATAACCAATAACAGAGGCTACAACAAAACATGCTAACCTCTCACCATTACCAATAACAGAGGCTACAACAAAACATGCTAACCTCTCACCATTACCAATAACAGAGGCTACAACAAAACATGCTAACTCCTCACCATTACCAATAACAGAGGCTACAACAAAACATACTAACCTCTCACCATTACCAATAACAGAGGCTACAACAAAACATGCTAACTCCTCACCATTACCAATAACAGAGGCTACAACAAAACATGCTAACCTCTCACCATTACCAATAACAGAGGCTACAACAAAACATGCTAACCTCTCACCATTACCAATAACAGAGGCTACAACAAAACATGCTAACTCCTCACCATTACCAATAACAGAGACTACAACAAAACATGCTAACCTCTCACCATTACCAATAACAGAGGCTACAACAAAACATGCTAACCCCTCACCATTACCAATAACAGAGGATACAACAAAACATGCTAACCTCTCACCATTACCAATAACAGAGGCTACAACAAAACATGCTAACCTCTCACCATTACCAATAACAGAGACTACAACAAAACATGCTAACCTCTCACCATTACCAATAACAGAGGCTACAACAAAACATGCTAACCTCTCACCATTACCAATAACAGAGACTACAACAAAACATGCTAACCTCTCACCATTACCAATAACAGAGGCTACAACAAAACATGCTAACCTCTCACCATTACCAATAACAGAGACTACAACAAAACATGCTAACCTCTCACCATTACCAATAACAGAGGATACAACAAAACATGCTAACTCCTCACCATTACCAATAACAGAGGCTAAAACAAAACATGCTAACCTCTCACCATTACCAATAACAGAGGCTACAACAAAACATGCTAACCTCTCACCATTACCAATAACAGAGGCTAAAACAAAACATGCTAACCTCTCACCATTACCAATAACAGAGGCTACAACAAAACATGCTAACCTCTCACCATTACCAATAACAGAGGCTACAACAAAACATGCTAACCTCTCACCATTACCAATAACAGAGGCTGCAACAAAACATGCTAACCTCTCACCATTACCAATAACAGAGACTACAACAAAACATGCTAACCTCTCACCATTACCAATAACAGAGGCTACAACAAAACATGCTAACCTCTCACCATTACCAATAACAGAGGCTACAACAAAACATGCTAACCTCTCACCATTACCAATAACAGAGGCTACAACAAAACATGCTAACCTCTCACCATTACCAATAACAGAGGCTAAAACAAAACATGCTAACCTCTCACCATTACCAATAACAGAGGCTACAACAAAACATGCTAACCTCTCACCATTACCAATAACAGAGGCTAAAACAAAACATGCTAACCTCTCACCATTACCAATAACAGAGGCTACAACAAAACATGCTAACCTCTCACCATTACCAATAACAGAGGCTACAACAAAACATGCTAACCTCTCACCATTACCAATAACAGAGGCTGCAACAAAACATGCTAACCTCTCACCATTACCAATAACAGAGGCTACAACAAAACATGCTAACCTCTCACCATTACCAATAACAGAGGATACAACAAAACATGCTAACCTCTCACCATTACCAATAACAGAGACTACAATAAAACATGCTAACCTCTCACCATTACCAATGTATTTATTTATAAGCACCTCACATTGTGGTTACTCACTACATGGTAGATATTCCCTCAGCGAAGTATGGCAGTTCCATGCAGGTTTCCTCACCAAGTCCAAGGCAGCACAGCTACCCATGCAGACAGTACTCCTTAGTAACCGATATCCCCATGGCAACACGAACTCGTTAAGCTTCCCAAGCAATTATCTCCCGGTGTCACACGATGCTAGGCTAACCTCTAGCTGGCTAATACCTCCACAACGAGACGGTAGCTTCAGTCTTTACTAAGTTTTAGCTAAATTATAACAACTCTTTTATTAAATAAAACATGTATTTCCCTTCATGTCTTAGTAGCTATGGGTTTTGTTGTAGTTCTGTCGTCTTCTTTTATAATTTTTCTTCACCAACCGTCCTGAGGTAAAACGTCCATCCTTTCATCAACGTCTTTTTCCCTCCCGTTAACCAGGTCAACTCCCATTGGCCACAACTTAACAAGCGACCTTATTGGTCAAAACGTAAACTTCAAAGTAAAACAAACTATTCACTTATACATTAAATAAATATTTCTTCAAAAAGCATAATGCATTAACAACATTACAGTTTAGGAGAAATTCAATCATCTTTTAAATATAATACCAATTAATTATAACAAATAAACTCAATACTTGGTTCAAACAAGGGTATTACACAAACATACAGTCAATAATACAGTAGAAAATAAGTCTATATACAATGTGAGCAAATGAGGTGAGATAAGGGAGGTAAAGGCAAAAAAAGGCCATGGTGGCAAAGTAAATACAATATAGCAAGTAAAACACTGGAATGGTAGACATGCAGTGGAAGAAAGTGCAAAGTAGAAATAGAAATAATGGGGTGCAAAGGAGCTAAATAAATAAATACAGTAGGGGAAGAAGTAGTTGGGCTAAATTATAGATGGGATATGTACAGGTGCAGTAATCTGTGAGCTGCTCTGACAGCTGGTGCTTAAAGCTAGTGAGGGAGATAAGTGTTTCCAGTTTTAGAGATTTTTGTAGTTCGTTCCAGTCATTGGCAGCAGAGAACTGGAAGAAGAGGCGGCCAAAGGAGGAATTGGCTTTGGGGGTGACCAGTGAGATATACCTGCTGGAGCGCGTGCTACAGGTGGGTGCTGCTATGGTGACCAGTGAGCGGAGATAAGGGGGGACTTTACCTAGCAGGGTCTTGTAGATGACCTGGAGCTAGTGGGTTTGGCGACGAGTATGAAGCGAGGGCTAGACAACGAGAGGGTACAGGTCGCAGTGGTGGGTAGTACAGTGGGGGAAAAAAAGTATTTGATCCCCTGCTGATTTTGTACGTTTGCACCCTGACAAAGAAATGATCAGTCTCTAATTTTAATGGGAGGTTTATTTGAACAGTGAGAGACAGAATAACAACAAAAAATCAAGAAAAACGCATGTGAAAATATTATACAATTATTTGCATTTTAATGAGGGAAATAAGTATTTGACCCCTCTGCAAAACATGACTTAGTACTTGGTGGCAAAACCCTTGTTGGCAATCAGAGGTCAGACGTTTCTTGTAGTTGGCCACCAGGTTTGCACACATCTCAGGAGGGATTTTGTCCCACTCCTCTTTGCAGATCTTCTCCAAGTCATTAAGGTTTCAAGGCTGAAGTTTGGCAACTCAAACCTTCAGCTCCCTCCACAGATTTTCTATGGGATTAAGGTCTGGAGATTGGCTAGGCCACTCCAGGACCTTAATGTGCTTCTTCTTGAGCCACTCCTTTGTTGCCTTGGCCGTGTGTTTTGGGTCATTGTCATGCTGGAATACCCATCCACAACCCATTTTCAATGCCCTGGCTGAGGGAAGGAGGTTCTCACCCAAGATTTGACGATACATGGCCCCGTCTATCGTCCCTTTGATGCAGTGAAGTTGTCCTGTCCCTTAGCAGAAAAACACCCCCAAAGCATAATGTTTCCACCTCCATGTTTGACGGTGGAGATGGTGTTCTTGGGGTCATAGGCAGCAATCCTCCTCCTCCAAACACAGCGAGTTGAGTTGATGTCAAAGAGCTCCATTTTGGTCTCATCTGACCACAACATTTTCACCCAGTTGTCCTCTGAATCATTCAGATGTTCATTGGCAAACTTCAGACGGGCATGTATATGTATTCTTGAGCAGGGGGACCTTGCGGGCGCTGCAGGATTTCAGTCCTTCATGGCGTAGTGTGTTACCAATTGTTTTCTTGGTGACTATGGTCCCAGCTGCCTTGAGATTATTGACAAGATCCTCCCGTGGAGTTCTGGGCTGATTCCTCACCGTTTTCATGATCATTGCAACTCCACGAGGTGAGATCTTGCATGGAGCCCCAGGCCGAGGGATATTGACAGTTCTTTTGTGTTTCTTCCATTTGCGAATAATCACACCAAATGTTGTCACCTTCTCACCAAGCCGCTTGGCGATGGTCGTGTAGCCCATTCCAGCCTTGTGTAGGTCTACAATCTTGTCCCTGACATCCTTGGAGAGCTCTTTGGTCTTGGCCATGGTGGAGAGTTTGGAATCTGATTGATTGATTGCTTCTGTGGACAGGTATCTTTTTTACAGGTAACAAGTTGCGGTTAGGAGCACTCCCTTTAAGAGTGTGCTCCTAATCTCAGCTCGTTACCTGTATAAAAGACACCTGGGAGCCAGAAATCTTTCTGATTGAGACGGGGTCAAATACTTATTTCCCTCGTTAAAATGCAAATCAATTTATAACATTTCTGACATGAGTTTTTTTGGATGTTTTGGTTGTTATTCTGTCTCTCACTGTTCAAATAAACCATTAAAATTATAGACTGATCCTTTCTTTGTCAGTGGGCAAACGTACAAAATCAGCAGGGGATCAAATACTTTTTTCCCCCACTGTATATGGGGCTTTGGTGACAAAACGGATGGCACTGTGATAGACTGCATCCAATTTATTGAGTAGGGTATTTGGAGGCTATTTTGTAAATGACATCGCCGAAGTCGAGGATCGGTAGGATGGTCAGTTTTATAAGGGTATGTTTGGCAGCATGAGTGAAGGATGCTATGTTGTGAAATAGGAAGCCAATTCTAGATTTAACTTTGGAGTGGAGATGCTTATAGTGAGTCTGGAAGGAGAGTTTACAGTCTAACCAGACACCTAGGTATTTGTAGTTGTCCACATATTCTAAGTCAGAACTGTCCAGAGTAGTGATGCTGGACAGGCGGGCAGGTGCAGGCAGCGATCCGTTGAAGAGCATGCATTTAGTTTTACTTGTAGTTAAGAGCAGTTGGAGGCCACGGAAGGAGAGCTGTATGGCATTGAAGCTCGTCTGGTTAGTTAGTTAACACAGTGTCCAAAGAAGGGCCAGAAGTATACAGAATAATACCAATAACAGAGGGGGTCTGATCTTTGTGCCTCTGTAACTTTCTCATTCATCATCATTCACGATTCATTCATGATTATTCATAATCATGGTAGCATCCACATGAATGTAGAAGTGTTCAGAAACATCTTCTATTCTTACTGACAATACAAGTGAAGTGACTCCAAAATGACAGGACATTATTCACCGTTCAGTTTCTATTAGGAAAAACATCTTCCAAAACACAACCAAGACAAACTGCAAATGCATTCAACAAGTTTGTAGAATCACAAGCTTGATGTAATCACTGCAGGCATGGAATATGGTACAACTACTAAACTTATGACTACTTTAATACAATATAAGTGAATTTGTCCGAATATGTACAACTTTTTCAAATGGGAGAACTAAATACATAAAGTGCTTTCCTTTCTTAACAGTAACACAGCTATGTATGAAAATACCCTCAAATAAAAGGTCACATTCTGTACTGTCACCTAATATGAAACATTGTATCTCAAATCCAAAATGCTGGAGCATAGCACCACATTTAAAACTGTAAGCTTCACTGTCCAAACACATATGGTGTGGACTATGTGTGTCTGGTAAACACATGTGGATCTGGTGAACAGTTATCACTTGTTGACCAACTACAGGAATACTGACCTCAGAGTCTCCAGTTTACAGTGGGGATTCCCCAGTCCAGCAGAGAGCAGCTTCACTCCTGAATCCTTCAGGTCATTGTTACTCAGGTCCAGCTCTCTCAGGTGTGAGGGGTTTGACCTCAGAGCTGAGACCAGAGAAGCACAGCCTTCCTCTGTGACTAGACAGCCTGACAGCCTGCAAAGTGTCAAATCATATTAAAATCCCACTGCTATGCTTTGGTGGTGAAAATAGTGGCAGTATATTTCTTCAACATATTCAGATATATCAGTGTCCTGAAACCTTCCATATCTATTCGTAAATTAATGTATCATCATTAAAAATGACAAATGATCAAAGTATTGCCTGCAGATAGAAACATATATAGTACAAATATTTGAGTAGACTGACCAGACCAGTTTAAAAAGCAGTATCAGTCAAAAGACAGAGAGGTATCAGATTTAGATTGTATTGAGTATACAGTCCACACCATAGCTATTTTGACAGTGAAGCAAACGTTTTAAATGTGGCTCTGTACTCCAACATTTTGGATTTCAGATCAAATGTTTCATATGAGGTGACAGTACATAATGTCACCTTTTATTTGAGGGTATTTTAATACATACAGTTGAAGTCAGAAATTTACATACACCTTAGCCAAATACATTTAAACTCAATTTTTACAATTCCTGACATTTAATCCTCGTAAAAATCCCCTGTCTTAGGTCAGTTAGGATCACCACTTTATTTTAAGAATGTGAAATGTCAGAATAATAGTAGAGAAAATGATTAATTTCAGCTTTTATTTCTTTCATCACATTCCCAGTGGGTCAGAAGTTTACATACACTCAATTAGTATTTGGTAGCATTGCCTTTAAATGGTTTAACTTGGGTTAAACGTGTCAGGTAGCCTTCCACAAGCTTCCCACAATAAGTTGGGTGAATTTTGGCCCATTCCTCCTGACAGAGCTGGTGTAACTGAGTCAGGTTTGTAGGCCTCCTTGCTCGCACACGCTTTTTAATTCTGGCCACACATTTTCTATAGGATTGAGGTCAGGCTTTTGTGATGGCCACTCCAATACCTTGACTTTGTTGTCCTTAATCCATTTTGCCACAACTTTGGAAGTATGCTTGGGGTCATTGTCCATTTGGAAGACCCATTTGTGACCAAGCTTTAACTTCCTGACTGATGTCTCGAGATGTTGCATCAATATATCCACGTAATTTTCCTACCTCATGATGCCATCTATTTTGTGAAGTGCACCAGTCCCTCCTGCAGCAAAACACCCCCACAACATGATGCTGCCACCGCCGTGCTTCACAGTTGGGATGGTATGATGGCTGTGTGGTCCCATGGTGGTTAGACTTGCGTACTATTGATTGAACGTGTTACCTTCAGGCGTTTGGAAATTGCTCCCAAGGATGAAGCAGACTTGTGGAGGTCTACAAAAAATTTTTCTGAGATTTTGGCTGATTCCTTTTCATTTTCCCATGATGTCAAGCAAAGAGGCACTGAGTTTGAAGGTAGGCCTTGAAATACATCCAAATTATGTCAATTAGTCTATCAGATGCTTCTAAAGCCATGACATAATTTTCTGGATTTTTCCAAGCTGTTTAAAGGCACAGTCAACTTAGTGTATGTAAACTTCTGACCCACTGGAATTGTGATACAGTGAATTATAAGTGACATAATCTGTCTGTAAACAATTGTTTCAAAAATTACTTGTGTCATGCACAAAGTAGATGTCCTAACCGACTTGCCAAAACTATAGTTTGTTAACAAGAAATTTGTGGAGAGGTTCAAAAACACGTTTTAATGACTCCAACCTAAGTGTATGTACACTTCCGACTTCAACTGTATGTGATTGACGATTAAAAATTAAATTCTGATGATGCCATGATTAAGAAAAATCATGAATAAATCATGAATCAGAATGAGTGAGAAAGTTACAGAGGCTACAACAAAACATGCTAACCTCTCACCATTACCAATAACAGAGGCTACAACAAAACATGCTAACCTCTCACCATTACCAATAACAGAGGCTACAACAAAACAGCTAACCTCTCACCATTACCAATTACAGAGGCTACAACAAAACATGCTAACCTCTCACCATTACCAATAACAGAGGCTACAACAAAACATGCTAACCTCTCACCATTACCAATAACAGAGGCTACAACAAAACATGCTAACCTCTCACCATTACCAATAACAGAGGCTACAACAAAACATGCTAACCTCTCACCATTACCAATAACAGAGGCTACAGCAAAACATGCTAACCTCTCACCATTACCAATAACAGAGGCTACAACAAAACATGCTAACCTCTCACCATTACCAATAACAGAGGCTACAACAAAACATGCTAACCTCTCACCATTACCAATAACAGAGGATACAACAAAACATGCTAACCTCTCACCATTACCAATAACAGAGGCTACAACAAAACATGTTAACCTCTCACCATTACCAATAACAGAGGCTACAACAAAACATGCTAACCTCTCACCATTACCAATAAAGGAGGCTACAACAAAACATGCTAACCTCTCACCATTACCAATAACAGAGGCTACAACAAAACATGCTAACCTCTCACAATTACCAATAACAGAGGGGGTATGATCTTTGTACCTCTGTAAATTTCTCATTCCTCATTATTCACGAATAATTCCTGATTATTCATAATCATGGTAGCATCCACATGAATGTAGGAGTGTTCAGAAACTTATTCTATTCTTACTGACAATTCAAGTGAAGTGACTCCAAAATGAAAGGACATTATTCACCATTCAGTTTCTATTCGGAAAAACATAATCCAAAACACAACCAAGACAAACTGTAAATGAATTCAACAAGTTAGTAGAATCACACGCTTGATGTAATCATTGCAGGCATAGAATATGGGACACATCACTAACTTTTGACTAAATTAATTTGTCCAAATGATTAAGACTTCTTCAAATGGGAGAACTAAACTCAGCAAAAAAAGAAACGTCCTCTCACTGTCATTTGCGTTTATTTTCAGCAAACTTAACATGTGTAAATATTTGTATGAACATAACAACATTCAACAACTATGACATAAACTGAACAAGTTCCACAGACATGTGACTCACAGAAATTGAATAATGTGTCCCTGAACAAAGGGGGGTCAAAATCAAAAGTAACAGTCAGTATCTGCTGTGGCCACCAGCTGCATCAAGAACTGCAGTGCATCTCCTCCTCATGGACTGCATCAGATTTTCCAGTTCTTGATGTGAGATGTTACCCCACTCTTCCACCAAGGCACCTGCAAGTTCCTGGACATTTTTGGGGGGAATGGCCTTAGCCCGCACCCTCTGATCCAACAGGTCCCAGATGTGCTCAATGGGATTGAGATCCGGGCTCTTCGCTGGCCATGGCAGAACACTGACATTCCTGTCTTGCAGGAAATCACGCACAGAACAAGCTGTATGGTGGTGGCATTGTCATGCTGGAGGGTCATGTCAGGATGAGCCTGCAGGAAGGGTACCACATGAGAGAGGAGGATGTCGTCCCTGTAACGCACATCGTTGAGATTGCCTGCAATGACAACAAGCTCAGTCCGATGATGCTGTGACACACCGCCCCAGACCATGACGGACCCTCCACCTCCAAATCGATCCCGCTCCAGAGTACAGGCCTCGGTGTAACGCTCATTCCTTCGACGATAAACGGGAATCCGACCATCACCCCTGGTGAGCCAAAACCTCGACTCGTCAGTGAAGAGCACTTTTTGCCAGTCCTGTCTGGTCCAGCGATGGTGAGTTTGTGCCCATAGGTGACGTTGTTGCCGGTGATGTCTGGTGAGGACCTGCCTTACAACAGGTCTACAAGCCCTCAGTCCAGCCTATCTCAGCCTGTTGCGGACAGTCTGAGCACTGATGGAGGGATTGTGCATTCCTGGTGTAACTCGGGCAGTTGTTGTTGCCATCCTGTACCTGTCCCGCAGGTGTGATGTTCAGATGTACCAATCCTGCACAGGTGTTGTTACACGTGGTCTGCGCTGCGAGGACGATCAGCTGTCCGTCCTGTCTCCCTGTAGCGCTGTCTAAGGCGTCTCATAGTACGGACATTGCAATGTATTGCCCTGGCCACATCTGCAGTCCTTGTGCCTCCTTGCAGCATGCCTAAGGCATGTTCACGCAGATGAGCAGGGACCCTGGGCATCTTTATTTTGGTGTTTTTCAGAGTCAGTAGAAAGACCTCTTTCATGTCCTAAGTTTTCATAACTGTGACCTTCATTGCATTTACATTTACATTTAAGTCATTTAGCAGACGCTCTTATCCAGAACGAATCACAAATTGGTGCATTCACCTTATGATATCCAGTGGAACAACCACTTTACATTAGGGCATCTAAATCTTTTAGGGGGGGGGGGGGTTAGAAGGATTACTTTATCCTATCCTAGGTATTCCTTAAAGAGGTGGGGTTTCAGGTGTCTCCGGAAGGTGGTGATAGACTCCGCTGTCCTGGCGTCGTGAGGGAGCTTGTTCCACCATAGGGGTTCCAGAGCAGCGAACAGTTTTGACTGGGCTGAGCGGGAACTGTGCTTCCTCAGAGGTAGGGGGGCCAGCAGGCCAGAGGTGGATGAGCGCAGTGCCCTCGTTGCCTACCGTCTGTAAGCTATTAGTGTCTTAACGACCGTTCCACAGGTGCATGTTCATTAATTGTTTATGGTTCATTGAACAAGCATGGGAAACAGTGCTTAAACCCTTTTCAATAAAGATCTGTGAAGTTATTTGGATTTTTACGAATTATCTTTGAAAGACAGGGTCCTGAAAAAGGGATGTTTCTTTTTTTGCTGAGTTTAGATGCATAAAGTGCTTTCATATCTAAATGGTAAAAAATACAGTCTTGGCCAAAAGTTTTGAGAATGACACAAATATTAATTTTCACAAAGTCTGCTGCCTCAGTTTGTATGATGGCAATTTGCGTATACTCCAGAATGTTATGAAGAGTGATCAGATGAATTGCAAATAATTGCCAAGTCCCTCTTTGCCATGCAAATGAACTGAATCCCCCCAAAAAAGTCCACTGCATTTCAGCCCTGCCACAAAAGGACCAGCTGACATCATGTCAGTGATTCTCTCGGTAACACAGGTGTGAGTGTTGATGAGGACAAGGCTGGAGATTACTCTGTCATGCAGATTGAGTTTGAATAACAGACTGGAAGCTTCAAAAGGAGGGTGGTGCTTGGAATCATTGTTCTTACTCTGTCAAACATGGTTACCTGCAAGGAAACACGTGTCGTCATCATTGCTTTGCACACAAAGGGCTTCACAGGCAAGGATATTGCTGCCAGTAAGATTGCACCTAAATCAACCATTTATCGGATCATCAAGAACTTCAAGGAGAGCGGTTCAATTGTTGTGAAGAAGGCTTCAGGGCGCGCAAGAAAGTCCAGCAAACGCCAGGACCGTCTCCTAAAGTTGATTCAGCTGCGGGATCGGGGCACCACCAGTACAGAGCTTGCTCAGGAATGGCAGCAGGCAGGTGTGAGTGCATCTGCACGCACAGTGAGGCGAAGACTTTCGGAGGATGGCCTGGTGTCAAGAAGGGCAGCAACGAAGCCACTTATCTCCAGGAAAAACATCAGGGACAGACTGATATTCTGCAAAAGGTACAGAGATTGGATTGCTGAGGACTGGGGTAAAGTCATTTTCTCTGATGAATCCCCTTTCCGATTGTTTGGGGCATCCGGAAAAAAGCTTGTCTGGAGAAGACAAGGTGAGCACTACCATCAGTCCTGTGTCATGCCAACAGTAAAGCATCCTGAGACCATTCATGTGTGGGGTTGCTTCTCAGCCAAGGGTGTGGGCTCACTAACAATTTTGCCTAAGAACACAGCCATGAATAAAGAATGGTACCAACACATCCTCCGAGAGCAACTTCTCCCAACCATCCAGGAACAGTTTGGTGATGAACAATTTCTTTTCCAGCATGATGGAGCACCTTGCCATAAGGCAAAAGTGATAACTAAGTGGCTCTGGGAACAAAACATCGATATTTTGGGTCCATGGCCAGGAAACTCCCCAGACCTTAATCCCATTGAGAACTTGTGGTCAATCCTCAAGAGGCAGGTGGACAAACAAAAACCCACAAATTCCGACAAACTCCAAGCATTGATTATGCAAGAATTGGCTGCCATCAGTCAGGATGTGGCCCAAAGGTTAATTGACAGCATGCCAGGGCAGATTATAGAGGTCTTGAAAAAGAAGGGTCAACACTGCAAATATTGACTCATTGCTTCAACTTCATGTGATTGTCAATAAAAGCCTTTGACACTTATGAAATGCTTCTAATTATACTTCAGTATTCCATAGTAACATCTGACAAAAATATCTAAAGACACTGAAGCAGCAGACTTTGTGAAAATTAATATTTGTGTCATTCTCAAAACTTTTGGCCACGACTGTATATGTATGAATACCTTTAAATAAAAGGTGACATTCTGTACTGTCACCCAATATGAAACATTCTATCTCAAATCCAAAATGCTGGAGCATAGCACCACATTTAAAACTGTAAGCTTCACTGTCCAAACACATATGGTGTGGACTATGTGTGTCTAGTAAACACATGTGGATCTGGTGAACAGTTATCACTTGTTGACCAACTACAGGAATACTGACCTCAGAGTCTCCAGTCTGCAGTGGGGATTCCCCAGTCCAGCAGAGAGCAGCTTCACCCCTGAATCGTTCAGGTCATTGTTACTCAGGTCCAGCTCTCTCAGGTGTGAGGGGTTTGAACTGAGAACTGAGATCAGAGAATCACAGCCTTCCTCTGTGACTCCACAGCCTGACAGCCTGCAACGAGTCAAATTATATTAAAATCACACTGCTATTATTTGGTGGTGAAAATAGTAGCAGTATATTTTTTCAACATATGAAACCTTCCATATCTATTCGTAAATTAATATATCATCATTAAAAATGACAAATGATCAAAGTATTGCCTGCAGATAGAAACATGTATAGTACAAATATTTGAGTAGACTGACCAGACCAGTTTAAAATCAGTATCAGTCAAAAGACAGACAGTAAGGTATCAGATTTAGATTGTATTGAGTATACAGTCCACACCATATCTATTTTGACAGTGAAGATAACATTTTAAATGTGGCTCTAAACTCCAACATTTTGGATTTCAGATCAAATGTTTCATATGAGGTGACAGAATATAATGTCACCTTTTCTTTGAGGATATTTTCATACATGTCTGTTTCACCATTTAGAAAAATGAAAGCACTTTATGTATCTAGTCCCCCTATTTAAAGAAGTCATAAGTATTCTGACCAATTCACTCATAGTGTATTAAAATTGTCAAAAGTTTTGTATTTGGTCCCATATTCCATGAAAGCAACGACTACATCAAGCTTGTGACTCAAACTCGTTGGTTCCATTTGCAGTTTGTTTTGGTTGTGTTTTGGGTTGTGTTTTGCCCAATATTAAAATGGTGGATGTTTTCTAAGTGAGAAGATACATGCTGGAGTATAGCACCACATTTAAGACTGTAAGCTTCACTGTCCAAACACATATGGTGTGGACTATGTGTGCCTGGTAAACACATGTGGATCTGGTGAACAGTTATCACTTGTTGACCAACTACAGGAATACTGACCTCAGAGTCTCCAGTCTGCAGTGGGGATTCCCCAGTCCAGCAGAGAGCAGCTCCACTCCTGAATCCTTCAGGTCATTGTTACTCAGGTCCAGCTCTCTCAGGTGTGAGGGGTTTGACTCCAGAGCTGAGACCAGAGAATCACAGCCTTCCTCTGTGACTAGACAGCCTGACAGCCTGCAAAGAGTCAAATTATATTAAAATCACACTGCTATTCTTTGGTGGTGAAAATAGTAGCAGTATATTTTTTCAACATATGAAACCTTCCATATCTATTCGTAAACTAATATATCATAATTAAAAATGATATGAGGATATTTTCATACATATCTGTTTCACCGTTTAGAAATGAAAGCACTTTATGTAGCTAGTCCCACCATGTGCAGAAGTTATAAGTATTCTGACCAATTAACTTATAGTGTATTAAAATAGTCAAAAGAGGCCAAAGGGGGTGAATACTTTTGCAAGCCACTGTATATACATAAAATTCTTTCATTTCTAAATGGTAAAACATGAATACTCTCAAAAAAAAGGTGACATTCTGTACTGTCACCTAATATGAAACATTCGATCTCAAATCCAACATGCTGGAGCATATCTCCAAAATGTAAACTGTAAGCTTCACTGTCCAAACACATATGGTGTGGACTATGTGTGCCTGGTAAACACATGTGGATCTGGTGAACAGTTATCACATGTTGACCAACTACAGGAATACTGACCTCAGAGTCTCCAGTCTGCAGTGTGGATCCCCCAGTCCAGCAGAGAGCAGCTTCACTCCTGAATCCTTCAGGTCATTGTTACTCAGGTCCAGCTCTCTCAGGTGTGAGGGGTTTGACTCCAGAGCTAAGACCAGAGAAGCACAGCCTTTCTCTGTGACTCCACAGCCTGACAGCCTGCAACGAAATCATCATGACTTCACAAACACACTGTTAATTTAACACCAGTAGTGTAGAAGGACAACGGTAGATGCATTTGGTTCATATTCCCAAATAACATATATATTCATCTTCTGTCTCCTAGAATTGTATGGTCATATTGTAATACTAGATTGAATATCTGATTCAATATGTTATGCAATATAATATTATATACATATTGTAATACATATAATATTTCTTCCTGATGATTAGTTCTTATATGTCATTTTATGTACTCACAGAACAGCTCTGGAGGCTTTGACCACTGGCAGCAGCCTCAGAAGACCTTCCTCTGATCTGGAGTATTTCTTCAGGTCAAACACATCCAGCTCCTTTTCTGAAGTCAGCAACACAAAGACCAGAGCTGACCACTCTGCAGGTGACAGGTTGGGTTTTGAGAGACTTCCTGAGCTCAGGTAGCTTTGGATCTCCTCCACTAGAGAATGGTCATTCAGTTCATTCAGACAGTGGAACAGATTGATGCACCTCTCTGGAGAGGGATTCTCCCTGATCTTCTCCTTGATGTACTTGACTGTTTTTTCATGGGTCTTTGAGCTGCTTCTTGTCTTTGTCAGTAGATCTCGTAAGTGCTTCTGATTGGACTGCAGTGAGAGTCCCAGAAGGAAGCGGAGGAAAAGGTCCAGGTTTCCCATCTCACTGTGTAAGGCTTTATCCACAGCACTCTTGTAGAAAGAAACTTCAGACTTGTCTCTGAACAGCGCAGAAAGGTTCCTGGACGTTGATTGCGGTTCGGCCATTAGATTCTCATTGTTGTTGATGAATGAGAGGAACACATATACAGCAGCCAGAAACTCCTGAATGCTCAGATGAACAAAGCAGTACACCTTGTCTTGGTACAGAACACATTCCTCTTTAAAGAGCTGTGTGCACAATCCTGAGTACACCGAGGCTTCATTGACATCAATGCCAGCCTCTTTCAGGTCTTCTTCATAGAAAATCAGATTGCCATTCACAAGCTGTTGAAAAGCCAGTTTTCCCAGTGACAGAATGCTCTCTTTATTCCAGTGTGGACCTGTCTCTTCTTCCCCAAGATACTTTTCATCCTTCTGTTTGGTATAAAACTCCACAAGGTGTGTGTACATCTCAGTCAGAGTCTTGGGCATCTCTTCTCTCTTATGTTTCAGCATGTGTTCGAGGACTGTTGCAGAAATCCAACAGAAGACTGGAATGTGGCACATGATGTGGAGGCTCCTTGATGTCTTTATGTGTGAGATGATTCTGCTGGCCAGGTCCTCATCACTGAATCTCTTTCTGAAGTACTCCTCCTTCTGTGGGTCATTGAACCCTCGTACCTCTGTCACCTGGTCAACACACCCTGAAGGGATCTTATTGGCTGCTGCAGGTCGGGTAGTTATCCAGAGGAGAGCAGAGGGAAGCAGATTTCCCTTGATGAGATTTGTCAGCAGAACATCCACTGAGGTTGACTCTGTGACGTCCCAACAGATCTTGTTCTTCTGGAAGTCTAGGGGCAGTCGGCACTCATCCAGACCATCAAAGATGAACACAACTTTGTACTTGCCGTAGTTGGAGATTCTTGATTGTTTGGTTTCCATTGAAAAGTGATTAAGAAGTTCAATCAAAGTGTGTTTGTCCCCTTTCATCAAATTCAGCTCCCGGAAAGGGAATGAAAATATAAATTGGACATCCTGATTTGCTTTTCCTTCAGCCCAGTCCAGAATGAACTTCTGCACAGAGACTGTTTTTCCAATGCCAGCGACTCCCTTTGTCAGCACAGTTCTGATAAGTTTGTCTTGTCCAGTTAAGGGTTTGAAGATGTCGTTACATTTGACTGCAGTCTCTGGTCTTGCTTGTTTCCTGGTTGTTGTCTCAATCTGTCTCAGCTCATGTTCATTATTGACCTCTCCTGTTCCACCCTCTGTGATGTAGAGCTCTGTGTAGATCTTATTGAGAAGTGTTGGGTTTCCTTGTTTAGCGATCCCCTCAAATACACATTGGAACTTCTTCTTTAGATTAGATTTGAGTTCACGTTGGCAAATCACAGCAAGCTCATCTGAATAAAGAAATACCACAGAGGATATTAATATTACATCTGTTTTCATGCCTACA
>NW_027675413.1:792500-800000 GCF_965601325.2 Salmo salar
AGAGATATTGGTGATTTTATGAACTTAATCAGATCTAAATTATTTTATTGTCACTCAATGTACTATGTACTAATCAAATGTGTTAAACGTGTTGTTAAATTTGTAGTGTAGGTGTATTAATTGTGCTAATATTATATGCTAATTATGTTCTGGCCCTCCGACTTTAACTCAGAAAAAAATTATCCCGATGTCACGTCCTGACCATAGAAAGCTGTTATTTTCTATGGTAGAGTAGGTCAGGGCGTGACAGGGGGGTTTTCTAGTTTAGTTTTTTCTATGTTGTTTTCTAGTTATGTATTTCTATGTTGGGTTTTGTTTGGGATGATCTCCAATTAGAGGCAGCTGGTCATCGTTGTCTCTAATTGGAGATCATACTTAAGTAGGTGTTTTTCCCACCTTTGTTTGTGGGAGATTGTTTTTGAGTAGTGTATGTTTCACCTCTACATCACATTTTTTTTTTGTTCTTTAGTTTATGTGTATGTATTGCATAGTTTCACAGTTCAATAAAATATGTGGAACGATAATCACGCTGCACTTTGGTCCGCTCCTCTCTATGACAACCGTGACACCCGAAGCCAAATCTAGTTGACAAACCCTGTTTTATAGTATGTCATGGCCTTTTCTGGCCAACTGCTGTTATGTTTATGATATACTATGGTGTTGTGTCACTAGACTTTGACCAGATATTATTGCATCCAAAGATCAACTGTACCTAGAACATAGATACAGAGACACTTGTTATCAGGAAGCTGCTCTCTCAGCACAACGGAAAATATGACTTGACATGTTCTGGTTGTGAATTCAGGCTACAAGGTAAGAATCTTCCCAGGGATTATTGTAAAGTGTGTAGAGAAATTAAATGTATGGTGTTATTTTAGTATAGTGACTGACAGTAAAACACTCAGATCTAACAGTCCATTTCACCTGGGACAGTTATGTGACAGTTCAATCAAACAAAATGGCGCTAACTGGGCGTAGGCAAGTCAAATTCAAAAACATATTGTTCATATATTCGTATATTGTGGTTATTTTACAATTTGTATATTTTTATGTATAAGTTGTAAATCGTCTTTCAAAATATCGTAAAATTTGTTTTCTAAACTACAATGAGCTCCTCTTTCCTGTGTAATTTGGTATGAAACCACTGAACATACTTTTCTGAACATTGTTATTATGAACTGAATTCAGTAACAGCATAATAATATCATACCTGTTGAACAAAGCAACACACTAGAATGAGAGAAATTATTAAAAGAGAAAGTTAGACATTATTATTATTATTATTATTATTATTATTAGTTCCACTACATGGAGAAAGGGTAAAAAATATTAAATCACCTGACTGTTTGGATGTGTCTTTCTATGTCTGTTAGTAAATGTTTTATTTCTAAGAGATAATGAATAAAAGAGAACAATAGACCTTCAATAATTAGTTGGCCCTGTGTTAACCACAACCAACATCCTGGATCTCTGTTTACAGGGGTCACTGTGTTAACCACAACCAACATGCTGGATCTCTGTTTAGTTGTCACTGTGTTAACCACAACCAACATGTTGGATCTCTGTTTAGTTGTCACTGTGTTAACCACAACCAACATGCTGGATCTCTGTTTAGTTGTCACTGTGTTAATCACAACCAACATGCTGGATCTCTGTTTAGTTGTCACTGTGTTAACCACAACCAACATGCTGGATCTCTGTTTAGTTGTCACTGTGTTAACCACAACCAACATGCTGGATCTCTGTTTAGTTGTCACTGTGTTAACCACAACCAACATGCTGGATCTCTGTTTCTCTGTTTAGGCCTCAGTGCTCTAAAATGAGTCTCTCTGGGGAGAGAGAGGAGGGGGACCCTGTCTCTAAAATGAGTCTCTCTGGGGAACATGACACAAAATCTAAGAGGTGAGATGACAATTTTGTTTAAGAATTATGAATAGTTTATTTCAAAAATGATATTTCCAAAAATGTTCACATTTGTTTTTTAATCAGAAATGGTTGCTAATGGGTACCTTCAATATTACTGTTCTCAGATTATTTATGAATTTCTTTAGATTGTGTATAAAAAATGTTTTATTGCAAAACTCTATATATCCATTGTTTTGCTGGAACACCCTAGATGCATTCAATTGCCCATTTTAAAGCCATGCCCAATTTAGGATAATTTCTTAACAACGTGATGTTGCGCTCCAAAGGGATATCTTGAAATAACATGATGTAGATAATTAAATAATCAAAAGAAAAACTTGTTAATTTTACACTCTTAGAAAAGAAGGTTCCTTATAGAACCAAAAAGGCTTCTATCACTTCCTTAATATATGGAATTACTAAAAGTTATATATATTTTGGGGTTCAGTGAAGAAGAACCTCTAGAGTTCTGATCAACGAATGGTGATTGTTTTGAGGATGTGAACCCAGCAGCCCTCCAGTGGTCAGATCAATTCCTCCTGTTTTTTCCAGCACCCGGACACTGTTTTATGGATTGCTCATATAGAAATATAAAACATTATTTTTACGACTCCAAAGTATTTACATGTGGTGCAGGAACCACTGACTCGCTGCATTATTCTATAGTATTATCAAGATACCTGCTGTTAACTCTTAACTACTTAGGACAGCTCACGAGGTGTTCTAAATATCTGCTGACTAGGTGGGACTAGAGATTTCATGCATAGCTTTAATTTATTCCCCGAAGTGTCAAATGTCTTTATTCTCAGCACTTATATGACCAATTCTCTACTCTGAGACGCTTTGTGGACATGGGCCCAGATCTCAAAATATTGTTATAATAAATGTTTGTTTAACATAATAATAAAAAATGAATATCACTAATGTAACCCACTGTAAAGACTGGGTTTAGTTGATTGTGTGGCACTGCTTATGTCCGCGTTCTGGATCTGTCCCCGTCCCCATACAGAACTGTCCGCGTCCCCGTACGGAGTTCACTACAGTGTTGAGACGCCGAAGTTTATTGTTCAATTAGATTTTTGCTTTTTGGTCAGGGACAGTATGAGTGTAGCCAGATCCTTTTCACTCTCTATCCTTGTTTCATTTTGTGGTTCACCGGATTCGTCATCATCATCGAGACAAACGACAGACGAACGTCCTGCTAGCTAGCCAAGCTAGTCGGTACAGCTAGGTAAGCTAGCTAGCTACTCTACCAGCAGCATCCTAGTTATCCTAGCTAGTCGGTACAGCTAGGTAAGCTAGCTAGCTACTCTACCAGCAGCATCCTAGTTATCCAAGCTAATCGGTACAGCTGGATAAGCTAGCTAGCTAGCTACTCTACCAGCAGCATCCTAGCTAGTTGGTACAGCTAGGTAAGCTAGCTAGCTACTCTACCAGCAGCATCTTAGTTATCCTAGCTAGTCGGTACAGCCACAGTGGGGGAAAAAGTTTTTGATCCCCTGCTGATTTTGTACGTTTGCCCACTGATAAAGAAAGGATCAGTCTATAATTTTAATGGTAGGTTTATTTGAACAGTGAGAGACAGAATAACAACAAAACTTTCCAGAAAAACACATGTCAGAAATGTTATAAAATGATTTGCATTTTAATGAGGGAAATAAGTATTTGACCCCCTCTCAATCAGAAAGATTTCTGGCTCCCAGGTGTCTTTTATACAGGTAACGAGCTGAGATTAGGGGCACACTCTTAAAGGGAGTGCTCCTAACCGCAGCTTGTTACCTGTAAAAAGGACACCTGTCCACAGAAGCAATCAATCAATCAGATTCCAAACTCTCCACCATGGCCAAGACCAAAGAGCTCTCCAAGGATGTCAGGGACAACATTGTAGACCTACACAAGGCTGGAATGGGCTACAAGACCATCGCCAAGCAGCTTGGTGAGAAGGTGACAACATTTTGTGCGATTATTCGCAAATGGAAGAAACACAAAAGAACTGTCAATATCCCTTGGCCTGGGGCTCCATGCAAGATCTCACCTCGTGGGGTTGTAATGATCATGAGAACGGTGAGGAATCAGCCCAGAACTACACGGGAGGATCTTGTCAATGATCTCAAGGCAGCTGGGACCACAGTCACCAAGAAAACAATTGGTAACACACTACGCCGTGAAGGACTGAAATCCTGCAGCGCCCGCAAGGTCCCCCTGCTCAAGAATACATATACATGCCCGTCTGAAGTTTGCCAATGAACATCGGAATGACTCAGAGGACAACTGGTGAAAGTGTTGTGGTCAGATGAGACCAAAATGGAGCTCTTTGGCATCAACTCAATTCACCGTGTTTGGAGGAGGAGGAATGCTGCCTATGACCCCAAGAACACCATCTCCACCGTCAAACATGGAGGTGGAAACATTATGCTTTGGGGGTGTTTTCTGGACAGGACAACTTCACCGCATCATTTGACGGGGCCATGTACTGTCAAATCTTGGGTGAGAACATCCTTCCCTCAGCCAGGGCATTGAAAATGGGTCGTGGATTGGTATTCCAGCATGACAATGACTCAAAACACACAGCCAAGGCAACAAAGGAGTGCCTCAAGGAGAAGCACATTTTAAGGTCCTGGAGTGGCCTAGCCAGTCTCCAGACCTTAATCCCACAGAAAATCTGTGGAGGGAGCTGAAGGTTCGAGTTGCCAAACGTAAGCCTCGAAACCTTAATGACTTGGAGAAGATCTGCAAAAAGGAGTGGGACAAAATCCCTCCTGAGATGTATGCAAACCTGGTGACCAACTACAAGAAACATCTGACCTCTGTGATTGCCAACAAGGGTTTTGCCACCAAGTACTAAGTCATGATTTGCAGAGGGGTCAAATACTTATTTCCCTCATTAAAATGCAAATCATTATATAACATTACAAACGTACAAAATCAGCAGGGGATCAAATACTTTTTTCCCCCCACTGTAGGTAAGCTAGCTAGCTACTCTACCAGCAGCATCCTAGTTATCCTAGCTAGTCGGTACATCTAGGTAAGCTAGCTAGCTACTCTACCAGCAGCATCCTAGTTATCCTAGCTAGTCGGTACAGCTAGGTAAGCTAGCTCGCTACTCTACCAGCAGAATCCTAGTTATCCTATCCTCCCTCTCTCGTTGACGGATGCTGGCTACCTCTGTCCGGTTCTCCTCTCTTCACTAGATGGACGGTAACTTTAGTGTTTAACCCCTCTGTATCCAAGGACCAATCTTTTGAATATTATTTTCGGGGCGCCTAAAGTAGGCTGGACACATTCCATTTTTTTAACATTTTTTTAGCTGCCTCACCAACGTCTGAATGTGCATTAATAACTTTTAATTACTAAAGATTTCCAATAGATGGCAGCATAAGACCACAAAGCATCAGTTATAGGCTACAGGCAGCAATATGATTGACATAAAATAGCATGCAAACACAGACTATATGTCCCATGATTTTCTAAAATGGTCACTCATTACTTTAGTTAGCTATATATCTCGTAATGGGCCTGTATTGCTTTCGGGAGAGCAACAAAATAGTGATTATAGCAGGTATTGAACACCGGGTAAATAATCGCTAGTCAAAACCTCAACCTCAGTATACATGCATTATAAAAAGTCATCTTAATATCTGATATTGCGAGTAAACAACCTCGGAATAGAAAAGACAAGAGTGCGTCTTCCAGCCCACCAATAAATTACATCATTAAACCCTACCGGTTAGTAAATTTACCTCAACATGCCCCTGGAGAAGGCAGAGCGACGACACCAGCTTTTTACCAGGGCTGAGTTGACTACTAGAGAGAGAAGGCAGAGTGACGACACCAGCTTTTTAACAGGGCTGACAGGCTGACTACTAGAGAGAGAAGACAGAGCGACGACACCAGCTTTTTACCAGGGCTGAGTTGACTACTAGAGAGAGAAGACAGAGTGACGACACCAGCTTTTTACCGGGGCTGAGTTGACTACTAGAGAGAGAAGACAGAGTGACGACACCAGCTTTTTACCGGGGCTGAGTTGACTACTAGAGAGAGAAGGCAGAGTGACGACACCAGCTTTTTACCGGGGCTGAGTTGACTACTAGAGAGAGAAGGCAGAGCGACGACACCAGCTTTTTACCGGGGCTGAGTTGACTACTAGAGAGAGAAGGCAGAGTGAAGACACCAGCTTTTTACTGGGGCTGAGTTGACTACTAGAGAGAGAAGGCAGAGCGACGACACCAGCTTTTTACCGGGGCTGAGTTGACTACTAGAGAGAGAAGGCAGAGTGGCTCGATGCTGGTTGATGAATTTGACAATTAATGTACCTGGAAAATACATTTTTCTCAACTAGAGGTGACTGAATTAATGTTCAGACTTATTGATAATCGTTATATTAATGAACTATAATTTCAAAACATGAGCATCAAACAGGTAATAATAAACATGAATCATCATTATATTACTTGACAGTAATCTGTTAAATGCTTTTTCAGTCCTTCCTCTTGCGTTAGCAGTGTGTAAAGGGACAGAAAGAAGCGTGGGGAGTGGTGGTGTATCCAGGGAGAAAACTAAACTAACCTTCTGAAATGTCATTTGTGGTCTTATGCTGCCATCTATTGGAATTATTTAGCAACTGCAGTAGTACTGAGTAATGTGTTATTCCTTACTAAAGTAGTAATTACTCAGAATTGCAAAATATAACATTTTCTAGTTCATTTTACCACTTATAATAAAATAAAAAGTTTATAGCATAACAAACAATTAAACTGACATAAAACAAAAACATTTAGTTAATTATATATATAAAACTATTTATTTAGATGGGTGACATTATCTGCCAAAGTAACAGCCCTGTAGACAAAGAAGAGCTCTCCAGTAGGTACCAAAACATTCAAAGGACCTTTTTCTCAAAAGTGAGGTTCCAAGTTTATTAACATTCAAAGCAGAATTACTTTCCCATTGTTCCTCAACTGCAGTGTCTGATATATCATTTTCTAGCTCTGAGTCTCTACTTTTATCCAATGTAAAAAACACAATTTTGCTACATAAGATCGAAACGGTCGGTCACATTTGAGAGTGAGGCAGATATATAGCATTTTGTAAAAAATTATTATTTGTCTCTCTGAAAGGAAACCATCAAGTGATAGATTTTAAACAAAAACATGTCTGTCATTGAACAACCCCATGCCATGATTAAAAAACACACCTCTATAATAATTTCTTTAAACAATAAAAGCTAATTTACCAACATTTCTGAAAATGGATATGTAGCGGTTCGGAATGAAACTCGTTTCCCCATCTGAGATCAGAGTAGATGAGAGATGTAATGTTTGTCTCTGTTGTGTTGAAGTCCAATCAAGCAGGAGAGACCAGCCTCCCCTGTTCCCAGCTGTGTGTCCATGAAGAGTGAGCAGTCTATGGATCCTCCTATATCCTTTAGAGAGGGAGACTTTTCTACTGAACAAAGGTAAGAAGAACTCATGGGTCATGGTCAGTGAGTTAAACAACACTGTCTCTAGACATTTCTCCTCTCCCATTTTCACATTTCTTTTTGTTGTTTTCATAATCCATAGGCTAATACTTTAGTCCATTTTCATAGTCCTAAAA
>NW_027675413.1:810000-867500 GCF_965601325.2 Salmo salar
CTTCAGAGTGTGTTGACCAGGTGACAGAGGTACGAGGGTTCAATGACCCACAGAAGGAGGAGTACTTCAGGAAGAGATTCAGTGATGAGGACCTGGCCAGCAGAATCATCTCACACATAAAGACAACAAGGAGCCTCCACATCATGTGCCACATTCCAGTCTTCTGTTGGATTTCTGCAACAGTCCTCGAACACATGCTGAAACATAATAGAGAAGAGATGCCCAAGACTCTGACTGAGATGTACACACACCTTGTGGTGTTTCATACCAACCAGAAGAATGAAAAGTATCTTGGGAAAGAAGAGACAGATCCACACTGGAATAAAGAGAGCATTCTGTCACTGGGAAAACTGGCTTTTCAACAGCTAGTGAAGGGCAATCTGATTTTCTATGAAAAAGACCTGAAAGAGGCTGGCATTGATGTCAATGAAGCCTCAGTGTACTCAGGATTGTGCACACAGCTCTTTAAAGAGGAATGTGTGCTGTACCAGGACAAGGTGTACTGCTTCGTTCATCTGAGCATTCAGGAGTTTCTGGCTGCTGTGTATGTGTTCCTCTCATTCATCAACAACAATGAGAATCTAATGGACAAACCACAATCAATGTTCAGATACTTTTTCTCGCTGTTCAGAGACAAGCCTGAAGTTACTGAAGTTACTGTCTACAAGAGTGCTGTGGATAAAGCCTTACAAAGTGAGACAGGAAACCTGGACCTTTTCCTCCGCTTCCTTCTGGGCCTCTCACTGGAGTCCAATCAGAAGCACTTACGAGGTCTACTGACAAAGACAAGAATCAGCTCACAGACCCATGAAGAAACAGTCAAGTACATCAAGGAGAAGATCAGGGAGAATCCCTCTCCAGAGAGGAGCATCAATCTGTTCCACTGTCTGAATGAACTGAATGACCATTCTCTAGTGGAGGAGATCCAAAGCTACCTGAGATCAGGAAGTCTCTCAAAACCCAACCTGTCACCTGCACAGTGGTCAGCTCTGGTCTTTGTGTTGCTGACTTCAGAAAAGGAGCTGGATGTGTTTGACCTGAAGAAATACTCCAGATCAGAGGAAGGTCTTCTGAGGCTGCTGCCAGTGGTCAAAGCCTCCAGTGCTGCTCTGTGAGTAAATAAAATGACATATAAGAAGTATTCATCAGGAAGAAATATTATGTTTAGAGAAAAATATGTATTATAATATGTATATAATTTTATATTGAATAACATATTGAATAAATCCGATTAGTATAACAATATGACAATACAATTCTAGGAGACGGAAGATGAATCTATATGTTGTTTGAGAGAATAAACCAAATGCCATTGTCCTTCTACACTAAATCAGGAGTGAAGCTGCTCTCTGCTGGACTGGAGGATCCACACTGTAAACTGGAGACTCTGAGGTCAGTATTCCTGTAGTTGGTCAACAAGTGATAACTGTTCACCAGATCCACATGTGTTTACCAGGCACACATAGTACACACCATATGTGTTTGGACAGTGAAGCTTACAGTTTTAAATGTGGTGCTATGATCCAGCATTTTGGATTTGAGATAGAATGTTTCATATCAGGTGACAGTACAGAATGGCACCTTTTATTTGAGGGTATTTTCATACATAGCTGTGTTACTGTTAAGAAAGGAAAGCACTTTATGTATTTAGTTCTCCCATTTGAAAAAGTTGTACATATTCAGACAAATTCACTTATATTGTATTAAAGTTGTCATAAGTTTAGTATTTGGTCCCATATTCCATGCCTGCAGTGATTACATCAAGCTTGTGATTCTACTAACTTGTTGAATGCATTTGCAGTTTGTCTTGGTTGTGTTTTGGATGATGTTTTTCCTAATAGAAACTGAATGGTGAATAATGTCCTGTCATTTTGGAGTCACTTCACTTGTATTGTCAGTAAGAATAAGAATGAATCGAGAATGATGATGAATGAGAAAGTTACAGAGGCACAAGGATCAAACCCCCTCTGTTATTGGTGTTATTCTGTATACTTCTGGCCCTTCTTTGGACACTGTGTTAACTAACCTCTAGACGAGCTTCAATGCCATTACAACTCTCCTTCCGTGGCCTCCAACTGCTCTTAAATACAAGTAAAACTAAATGCTCTTCAACCGATCGCTGCCTGCACCTGCCCGCCTGTCCAGCATCACTACTCTGGACGGTTCTGACTTAGAATATGTGGACAACTACAAATACCTAGGTGTCTGGTTAGACTGTAAACTCTCCTTCCAGACTCACTATAAGCATCTCCAATCCAAAATTAAATCTAGAATTGGCTTCCTATTTCGCAACATAGCATCCTTCACTCATGCTGCCAAACATACACTTATAAAACTGACCATCCTACTGATCCTTGACTTCGGCGATGTCATTTACAAAATAGCCTCCAATACCCTACTCAATAAATTGAATGCAGTCTATCACAGTGCCATCCGTTTTGTCACCAAAGCCCCATATACAGTGGGGGGAAAAAGTATTTGATCCCCTGCTGATTTTGTACGTTTGCCCACTGACAAAGAAAGGATCAGTCTATAATTTTAATGGTTTATTTGAACAGTGAGAGACAGAATAACAACAAAAACATCCAGAAAAACTCATGTCAGAAATGTTATAAATTGATTTGCATTTTAATGAGGGAAATAAGTATTTGACCCCCTCTCAATCAGAAAGATTTCTGGCTCCCAGGTGTCTTTTATACAGGTAACGAGCTGAGATTAGGAGCACACTCTTAATTAACCTCTTATATCTAGACGTTCCGCTAGCGGAACACCTGCTCCAATATCCAATGATAGGCGTGGCGCGAATTACAAATTCCTCAAATATACAAAAACTTCAATTTTTCAAACATATGACTATTTCACAGCATTTTAAAGACAAGACTCTCCTTTATCTAACCACACTGTCCGATTTCAAAAAGGCTTTACAGCGAAAGCAAAACATTAGATTATGTCAGCAGAGTACCAAGCCAGAAATAATCAGACACCCATTTTTCAAGCTAGCATATAATGTCACAAAAACCCAGAAGACAGCTAAATGCAGCACTAACCTTTGATGATCTTCATCAGATGACACACCTAGGACATTATGTTATACAATACATGCATGTTTTGTTCAATCAAGTTCATATTTATATCAAAAACCAGCTTTTTACATTAGCATGTGACGTTCAGAACTAACATACTTCCGGGGAATTCGCTAACATTTTACTAAATTACTCACGATAAACGTTCACAAAAAGCATAACAATTATTTAAAGAATTATAGATACAGACCTCCTCTATGCACTCGATATGTCCGATTTTAAAATAGCTTTTTGGTGAAAGCACATTTTGCAATATACTAAGTACATAGCCCAGGCATCACGGGCTCGCTATTTAGACACCCGGCAAGTTTAGCACTCACCATAATCATATTTACTATTATAAAAGTTTGATTACCTTTTGTTGTCTTCGTCAGAATGCACACCCAGGACTGCTACTTCAATAACAAATGTTGGTTTGGTCCAAAATAATCCATCGTTATATCCGAATAGCGGCGTTTTGTTCGTGCGTTCCAGACACTATCCGAAATAGTAAAGAAGTGTCGCGCGCATGGCGCAATTCGTGACAATAAAATTCTAAATATTCCATTACCGTACTTCGAAGCATGTCAACCGCTGTTTAAAATCAATTTTTACGAAATTTTTCTCGTAGAAAAGCGATAATATTCCGACAGGGAATCTCCTTTTCGGCAAACAGAGGAAAAAATCCCAAAGGCGGGGGCGGTCGGGGTCACGCGCATAAGCCCAGTGTCCCTTGATCGGCCACTTGAGAAAGGCGATAATGTGTTTCAGCCTGGGGCTGGAATGACGACATTCTGTTTTTTCCCGGGCTCTGAGCGCCTATGGACGACGTGGGAAGTGTCACGTTAGAGCAGAGATCCTTAGTAAATGATAGAGATGGAAAAGAAGTTCAAGAAATGGTCAGACAGGCCACTTCCTGTAAAGGAATCTCTCAGGTTTTGACCTGCCATTTGAGTTCTGTTATACTCACAGACACCATTCAAACAGTTTTAGAAAATTTAGGGTGTTTTCTATCCATATGTAATAAGTATATGCATATTCTAGTTACTGGGTAGGAGTGGTAACCAGATTAAATCGGGTATGTTTTTTATCCAGCCGTGTCAATACTGCCCCCTAACCCTAACAGGTTAATTACTCACGATAAACGTTCACAAAAAGCATAACAATTATTTTAAGAATTATAGATACAGAACTCCTCTATGCACTCGATATGTCCGATTTTAAAATAGCTTTTTGGTGAAAGCACATTTTGCAATATTCTAAGTTCATAGCCCAGCCATCACGGGCTAGCTATTTAGACACCCGGCAAGTTTAGCCTTCACCAAAATCAGATTTAATATAACAAAAATGTTATTACCTTTGTTGTCTTCGTCAGAATGCACTCCCAGGACTGCTACTTCAATAACAAATGTTGGTTTGGTCCCAAATAATCCATCGTTATATCCGAATAGCGGCGTTTTGTTCGTGCGTTCCAGAAACTATCCGAAATGGTAAATCAGGGTCGTGCGCATGGCGCAATTCGTGACAAAAAAATTCTAAATATTCCATTACCGTACTTCGAAGCATGTCAACCGCTGTTTAAAATCAATTTTTATCCAATTTATCTCGTAAAAAAGCGATAATATTCCAAACGGGAATCTCCTTTTCGGCAAACAGAGGAAAAATCACAAAGACGGGGGCGGCCAGTGCATGCGCCTAAGCCCACAGTCCCTTGATCGGCCACTTGAGAAAGGCGATAATGTGTTTCAGCCTGGGGCTGGGATGACGACATTCAGGTTTTTCCCGGGCTCTGAGAGCCTATGGAAGACGTAGGAAGTGTCACGTTAGAGCAGAGATCCTTTATAATAGATAGAGATGGCAAAGAAGTTCAAGAAATGGTCAGGCAGGCCACTTCCTGTAAAGGAATCTCTCAGGTTTTGACCTGCCATTTGAGTTCTGTTATACTCACAGACACCATTCAAACAGTTTTAGAAACTTTGGAGTGTTTTCTATCCAAAGCCAATAATTATATGCATATTCTAGTTACTGGGCAGGAGTAGTAACCAGATTAAATCGGGTACGTTTTTTATCCAGCCGTGAAAATACTGCCCCCTAGCCATAACAGGTTAAAACCTCTTACATCTAGATGTTCCGCTAGCGGAACACCGCTCCAATATCCAATGATAGGCGTGGCGCGAATTACAAATTCCTCTAAAATCCGAAAACTTCCATTGTTCAAACATATGACTATTTTACACCATTTTAAAGACAAGACTCTCCTTTATCTAACCACATTGTCCGATTTCAAAAAGGCTTTACAACGAAAGCAAAACATTTGATTATTTCAGGAGAGTACCCAGCCAGAAATAATTCACACCCATTTTTCAAGCTAGCATATATGTCACAAAAAACAAAACCACAGCTAAATGCAGCACTAACCTTTGATGATCTTCATCAGATGACACTCCTAGGACATTATGTTATACAATACATGCATGTTTTGTTCAATCAAGTTCATATTTATATCAAAAAACAGCTTTTTACATTAGCATGTGACGTTCAGAACTAGCATACCTACCGAAACTTCCGGTGAATTTACTAAATTACTCACGATAAACGTTCACAAAAAACATAACAATTATTTTAAGAATTATAGATACAGAACTCCTTTATGCAATCGCTATGTCCGATTTTAAAATAGCTTTTCGGTGAAAGCACATTTTGCAATATTCTGAGTAGATAGCCCTGCCATCCTGGCTAGCTATTTTGACACGCACCAAGTTTGGCACTCACCAAACTCAGATTTACTATAAGAAAAATTGGATTACCTTTGCTGTTCTTTGTCAGAATGCACTCCCGGGACTTCTACTTCAACACCCAATGTTGTTTTGGTTCCAAATAATCCATAGTTATATCCAAATAGCGGCGTTTTGTTCTTGCGTTCAAGACACTATCCAAAGGGTGACGCGCCGGCGCATATCTTGACAAAAAATTTGAAAATTTTCCATTACCGTACTTCGAAGCATGTCAAACGCTGTTTAAAATACATTTTTATGCGATTTTTCTCGTAAATTAGCGATAATATTCCGACCGGGAGACGTCATTTTCGTTCAAAGACTGAAAATGTAAAATGGACTCTTCACGTGCATGCGCGCGCCCGTTTCATTGTTCTCAGATCGACCACTATCCAAATGTGCTACTGTTTTTCAGCCAGGGACTGCAGAGTCATCATTCAACGTTCTGGCACCTTCTGAGAGCCTATGGGAATCTTAGAAAATGTCACGTTACAGCAGAGATCCTCTGTTTTCGTTAAAGAGGCTATAGAAGGCCAAGAAATGGTCAGACAGGGCACTTCCTGTTTAGAATCTTCTCAGGTTTTGGCCTGCCATATGAGTTCTGTTATACTCTGTTATACTCACAGACACCATTCAAAAAGTTTTAGAAACTTTAAGGTGTTTTCTATTGAAATCAAACAATTATATACATTTTTTATCCGGCCGTGAAAATACTGCCCCTTATCCTAAACAGGTTAAAGGGAGTGCTCCTAACCGCAACTTGTTACCTGTAAAAAAAGACACCTGTCCACAGAAGCAATCAATCAATCAGATTCCAAACTCTCCACCATGGCCAAGACCAAAGAGCTCTCCAAGGATGTCAGGGACAAGATTGTAGACCTACACAAGGCTGGAATGGGCTACACGACCATCGCCAAGCAGCTTGGTGAGAAGGTGACAACATTTGGTGCGATTATTCGCAAATGGAAGAAACACAAAATAACTGTCAATATCCCTCGGCCTGGGGCTCCATGCAAGATCTCACCTCGTGGAGTTGCAATGATCATGAGAACGGTGAGGAATCAGCCCAGAACTCCACGGGAGGATCTTGTCAATGATCTCAAGGCAGCTGGGACCATAGTCACCAAGAAAACAATTGGTAACACACTATGCCGTGAAGGACTGAAATCCTGCAGCGCCCGCAAGGTCCCCCTGCTCAAGAAAGCACATATACATGCCCGTCTGAAGTTTGCCAATGAACATCTGAATGATTCAGAGGACAACTGGGTGAAAATTTTGTGGTCAGATGAGACCAAAATGGAGCTCTTTGACATCAACTCAACTCGCCGTGTTTGGAGGAGGAGGATTGCTGCCTATGACCCCAAGAACACCATCTCCACCGTCAAACATGGAGGTGGAAACATTATGTTTTGGGGGTGTTTTTCTGCTAAGGGGACAGGACAACTTCACTGCATCAAAGGGACGATAGACGGGGCCATGTACCATCAAATCTTGGGTGAGAACCTCCTTCCCTCAGCCAGGGCATTGAAAATGGGTTGTGGATGGGTATTCCAGCATGACAATGACCCAAAACACACGGCCAAGGCAACAAAGGAGTGGCTCAAGAAGAAGCACATTAAGGTCCTGGAGTGGCCTAGCCAGTCTCCAGACCTTAATCCCATAGACAATCTGTGGAGGGAGCTGAAGGTTCGAGTTGCCAAACGTCAGCCTCGAAACCTTAATGACTTGGAGAAGATCTGCAAAGAGGAGTGGGACAAAATCCCTCCTGAGATGTGTGCAAACGTGGTGGCCAACTACAAGAAACGTCTGACCTCTGTGATTGCCAACAAGGGTTTTGCCACCAAGTACTAAGTCATGTTTTGCAGAGGGGTCAAATACTTATTTCCCTCATTAAAATGCAAATAATTGTATAACATTTTTGACATGCGTTTTTCTTGATTTCTTTGCTGTTATTCTGTCTCTCACTGTTCAAATAAACCTACCATTAAAATTATAGACTGATCATTTCTTTGTCAGTGGGCAAACGTACAAAATCAGCAGGGGATCAAATACTTTTTCCCCCCACTGTACTACCCACCACTGCGACCTGTACGCTCTCGTTGTCTGGCCCTCGCTTCATACTCGTCGCTAAACCCACTGGCTGCAGGTCATCTACAAGACCCTGCTAGGTAAAGAAAGTCCCCCCTCATCTCCGCTCACTGGTCACCATAGCAGCACCCACCTGTAGCACGCGCTCCAGCAGGTATATCTCTCTGGTCACCCCCAAAGCAAATTCCTCCTTCGGCCACCTCTTCTTCCAGTTCTCTGCTGCCAATGACTGGAACGAACTACAAAAATCTCTAAAACTGGAAACACTTATCTCCCTCACTAGCTTTAAGCACCAGCTGTCAGAGCAGCTCACAGATTACTGCACCTGTACATAGCCCATCTATAATTAAGCCCAACTACTTCTTCCCCTACTGTATTTATTTATTTAGCTCCTTTGCTCCCCATTATTTCTACTTTGCACTTTCTTCCACTGCATATCTACCATTCCAGTGTTTTACTTGCTATATTGTATTTACTTTGCCACCATGGCCTTTTTTTGCCTTTACTTCCCTTATTTCACTTCATTTGCTCACATTGTATATAGACTTATTTTTCTACTGTATTATTGACTGTATGTTTGTGTAATACCCTTGTTTGAACCAAGTATTGAGTTTATTTGTTATAATTAATTGGTATTATATTTAAAATATGATTGAATTGCTCCTAAACTGTAATGTTGTTAATGCATTATGCTTTTTGAAGAAATATTTATTTAATGTATAAGTGAATAGTTTGTTTTACTTTGAAGTTTACGTTTTGACCAATAAGGTCGCTTGTTAAGTTGTGGCCAATGGGAGTTGACCTGGTTAACGGGAGGGGAAAAAGACGTTGATGAAAGGATGGACGTTTTACCTCAGGACGGTTGGTGAAGAAAAATTATTAAAGAAGACGACAGAACTACAACAAAACACATAGCTACTAAGACATGTCATCTTTTTTTTCCAAGATGGCGTAGCAGTTCAGACGTCCTCTACCCTCCTCTTGTCGTGTCCCGTGTATTTATATATTTACATATTTTTTTTCTTCACTTATCTTTTTATATATATATATTCTTTTTTAATTCTAAAAACTCAACCTCAAAGCACTCTCCTGCAACCCGCCTCATCAATTTAAAAAAAGAAAGTATTATTTACCTCATCTGAATTCCACAACAGAAGCTAGCAAGAGGTTAGCCATTTTCACTGGCTAACGTTGAAGTTCAGCTAGCCACGGTTAGCTGTCCTCAGCTATCCATTAGCTCGAAAAGCTATCGCCAGTTTTTGTACAGCGCGACTCAGACCAGAGCATACCGGACCTATTCTCTCTCCTTTCCCCGATTTCTACCGCAGGCTCTGGACATTTTACACCTGGATCTTGCAGCTAACTAGCTGCTACCTGAGTGACTATTGGCAACGTCGGTCACGGAATTAACACACATTATTACGGAGCTAGCCAGCTGAAGAGTTCCGTCAGCCACTCCTGGGCTATTCCTGAGCTAGCCAGCTGAAGTGTCTCCTGGGCTACAACTCACCTATCCTGACCCGTTTTACTGCCGATCCGGAGCCCCATCGGGTCTTCACGACTGGACCACCGACGTTATCTGCCCGAGGGAGTTATCCAACTGTCCCCTCCGTCGCGACGTAACCTGATCGCCCATCTGCGGCCCGCTAATCGTTAGCTGTCTTTTCGGCTGCGATCTGAATAGGTCTATCGGACACTTTTCTTGGCCCACTATAACTAACTATTTTGCCAACTTGGACAGGTCCCCCCTTCCACACGGAACCCCACTAACCCACAGACGGAAACGCACGAGCTGGCTAAAAACAGACCTCCCTCCCATCTTCCACCAGCTTGCTACCTATGGCCCGGCTAGCTGTCTGAATCTCACTGGACCCTTTGATCACTCGGCTAAGCATGCCTCTCCTTAATGTCAATATGCCTTCTCCATTGCTGTTCTGGTTAGTGTTTATTGGCTTATTTCACTGTAGAGCCTCTAGCCCTGCTCATTATACCTTATCCAACCTCTCAGTTCCTCCACCCACACATGCTATGACATCTTCTGGTTTCAATGATGTTTCTAGAGACAATATCTCTCTCACTATCACTAAATGCCTAGGTTTACCTCCTCTGTACTCACATCCCACCATACCTTTGTCTGTACATTATACCTTGAAGCTATTTTATCGCCCCCAGAAACCTGCTCCTTTTTCTCTCTATTCTGGACGTCACAGACGACCAATTCTTATAGCTTTTAGCCGTACCCTCATACTTATTCTTCTCTGCTCCTCTGGGGATGTAGAGGTGAATCCAGGCCCTGCAGTGCCTGGCTCCACTCCTACTCCCCAGGCGCTCTCTTTTGATGACTTCTGTAACCGTAATAACCTTGGTTTCATGCATGTTAACATTAGAAGCCTCCTCCCTAAGTTTGTTTTATTCACTGCTTTAGCACACTCCGCCAACCCGGATGTCCTAGCTGTGTCTGAATCTTGGCTTAGGAAGTCCACCAAAAACTCTGAAATCTTCATCCCTAACTACAACGTTTTCAGACAAGATAGAACGACCAAAGGGGGCGGTGTTGCAATCTACTGCAGAGATAGCCTGCAGAGTTCTGTCCTGCTATCCAGGTCTGTACCCAAACAATTTGAACTTCTACTTTTAAAAATCCACCTCTCCAAAAACAAGTCTCTCACCGTTGCCGCCTGCTATAGACCCCCCTTGGCCCCTAGTTGTGCTCTGGACACCATATGTGAACTGATTGTCCCCCATCTATCTTCAGAGCTCGTGCTACTAGGTGACCTAAACTGGGACATGCTTAACACCCCAGCCATCCTACAATCCAAGCTTGATGCCCTCAATCTCACACAAATTATTAATGAACCCACCAGGTACAACCCCAAAGCCGCAAACACTGGCACCCTCATAGATATCATCCTAACCAACGTGCCCTCTAAATACACCTCTGCTGTTTTCAACCAAGATCTCAGCGATCACTGCCTCATTGCCTGCACCCGTAATGGGTCAGCGGTCAAACGACCTCCACTCATCACTGTCAAACGCTCCCTGAAACATTTCAACGAGCAAGCCTTTCTAATCGACCTGGCCCTGGTATCCTGGAAGGATATTGACCTCATCCCGTCAGTAGAGGATGCCTGGTTATTTTTTTTAAATGCCTTCCTCTCCATCTTAAATAAGCATGCCCCTTTCAAGAAATTTAGAACCAGGAACAGATATAGCCCTTGGTTCTCCCCAGACCTGACTGCCCTTAACCAACACAAAAATATCCTGTGGCGTTCTGCATTAGCATCGAACTGCCCCCGCGATATGCAACTTTTTAGGGAAGTTAGAAACCAATACACACAGGCAGTTAGAAACGCCAAGGCTAGCTTTTTCAAACAGAAATTCGCTTCGTGCAACTCCAACTCTAAAAAGTTCTGGGACATTGTAAAGTCCATGGAGAATAAGAACACCTCCTCCCAACTGCCCACTGCACTGAGGATAGGAAACTCTGTCACCACCGATAAGCCCACTATAATTGAGAATTTCAATAAGCATTTTTCTACGGCTGGCCATGCTTTCCACCTAACTACCCCTACTGCATTCAACAGCACTGCACCCCCACAGCTACTCGCCCAAGCCTCCCCCATTTCTCCTTCTCCCAAATCCATTCAGCTGATGTTCTGAAAGAGCTGCAAAATCTGGACCCCTACAAATCAGCTGGGCTTGACAATCTGGACCCTTTCTTTCTAAAATTATCTGCCGAAATTATTGCAACCCCTATTACTAGCCTGTTCAACCTCTCTTTCGTGTCGTCTGAGATTCCCATAGATTGGAAAGCAGCTGCTGTCATCCCCCTCTTCAAAGGAGGTGACACTCTTGACCCAAATTGCTACAGACCTATATCCATCCTACCCTGCCTTTCTAAGGTCTTCGAAAGCCAAGTCAACAAACAGATTACCGACCATTTCGAATCCCACCGCACCCGCTCCGCTATGCAATCTGGTTTCAGAGCTGGTCATGGGTGCACCTCAGCCACGCTCAAGGTCCTAAACGACATCGTAACCGCCATCGATAAGAAACATTACTGTGCTGCCGTATTCATTGACCTGGCCAAAGCTTTTGACTCTGTTAATCACCACATCCTCATCGGCAGACTTAGTAGCCTTGGTTTCTCAAACGATTGCGTCGCCTGGTTCACCAACTACTTCTCTGACAGAGTTCAGTGTGTCAAATCAGAGGGCCTACTGTCTGGACCTCTGGCCGTCTCTATGGGGGTACCACAGGGTTCAATTCTTGGGCCAACTCTTTTCTCTGTATACATAAATGATGTCGCTCTTGCTGCTGGTGAATCTCTGATCCACCTCTACGCAGACGACACCATTCTGTACACTTCTGGCCCTTCTTTGGACACTGTGTTAACAACCCTCCAGACGAGCTTCAATGCCATTCAACTCTCCTTCCGTGGTCTCCAACTGCTCCTAAACACAAGTAAAACTAAATGCATGCTCTTCAACCGATCGCTGCCTGCACCTGCCCGCCTGTCCAGCATCACTTCTCTGGACGGTTCGAACTTAGAATTTGTGGACAACTACAAATACCTAGGTGTCTGGTTAGACTGTAAACTCTCCTTCCAGACTCACATCAATCATCTCCAATCCAAAGTGAAATCTCGAATTGGCTTCCTATTTCGCAACAAAGCATCCTTCACTCATGCTGCCAAACATACCCTCGTAAAACTGACCATCCTACCAATCCTCGACTTCGGCGATGTCATTTACAAAATAGCTTCCAATACCCTACTCAACAAGCTGGATGCAGTCTATCACAGTGCCATCCGTTTTGTCACCAAAGCCCCATATACTACCCACCACTGCGACCTGTACGCTCTCGTTGGCTGGCCTTCGCTTCATAATCGTCGCCAAACACATTGGCTCCAGGTCATCTACAAGACTCTGCTAGGTAAAGTCCCCCCTTATCTCCGCTCACTGGTCACCATAGCAGCACCCACCTGTAGCACGCGCTCCAGCAGGTATATCTCTCTGGTCACCCCTAAAGCCAATTCCTCCTTTGGTCGTCTCTCCTTCCAGTTCTCTGCTGCCAATGACTGGAACGAACTACAAAAATCTCTGAAACTGGAAACACTTATCTCCCTTACTAGCTTTAAGCACCAGCTGTCAGAGCAGCTCACAGATCACTGCACCTGTACATAGCCCATCTATAATTTAGCCCAAACTACTACCTCTTCCCCTACTGTATTTATTTATTTTATTTATTTTGCTCCTTTGCACCATATTATTTATATTTTATCTTTGAACTTTCTTCAAACTACAAATCTACCATTCCAGTGTTTTTCTTGCTATACTTTATTTACTTTGCCACCATGGCATTTTTTTGCCTTTACCTCCCTTATCTCACATCATTTGCTCACATTGTATATAGACTTATTTTTTTATATTTTTTTTTTGTTTTTTTATTCTACTGCATCTTTGATTGTATGTTGTTTTACTCCATGTGTAACTCTGTGTTTTTGTATGTTGTCGAACTGCTTTGCTTTATCTTGGCCAGGTCACAATTGTAAATGAGAACTTGTTCTCAACTTGCCTACCTGGTTAAATAAAGGTGAAATAAAATAAAATAAATAAATAAACATGAAGGGAAATACATGTTTTATTTAATAAAAGAGTTGTTATAATTTAGTTAAAACTTAGTAAAGACTGAAGCTACCGTCTTGTTGTGGAGGTATTAGCCACCCTAGAGGTTAGCCTAGCATCGTGTGACACCGGGAGATAATTGCTTGGGAAGCTAAACGAGTTCGTGTTGCCATGGGGATATCGGTTACGACTAAGGAGTACTGTCTGCATGGGTCGCTGTGCTGCCTTGGACTTGGTGAGGAAACCTGCATGGAACTGCCATACTTCGCTGAGGGAATATCTACCAAGTCGTGAGTAACCACAATGTGAGGTGCTTATAAATAAATACATTGGTAATGGTGAGAGGTTAGCATGTTTTGTTGTATCCTCTGTTATTGGTAATGGTGAGAGGTTAGCATGTTTTGTTGTATCCTCTGTTATTGGTAATGGTGAGAGGTTAGCATGTTTTGTTGTAGCCTCTGTTATTGGTAATGGTGAGAGGTTAGCATGTTTTGTTGTAGCCTCTGTTATTGGTAATGGTGATAGGTTAGCATGTTTTGTTGTATCCTCTGTTATTGGTAATGGTGAGAGGTTAGCATGTTTTGTTGTAGCCTCTGTTATTGGTAATGGTGAGAAGTTAGCATGTTTTGTTGTAGCCTCTGTTATTGGTAATGGTGAGAGGTTAGCATGTTTTGTTGTAGCCTCTGTTATTGGTAATGGTGAGAGGTTAGCATGTTTTGTTGTATCCTCTGTTATTGGTAATGGTGAGAGGTTAGCATGTTTTGTTGTAGCCTCTGTTATTGGTAATGGTGAGAGGTTAGCATGTTTTATTGTAGTCTCTGTTATTGGTAATGGTGAGAGGTTAGCATGTTTTGTTGTAGCTTCTGTAACTTTCTCACTAAGAAAAATCATGAATGAATCATGAATAATAATCATGGCATCATCAGGATGCTTTTAGTAGTGTTTAGAAACATGTTATCTACTCACTTGTAAATAAAATGACTCCAGTCACCATCTGTAATGAACACGATGGGAGACAGAGAGCTGGTTTCAAGCGCAGGGCTCAGCAGGTGTTTATTGTAAAGGACCACAGGAGGAGGCAGGTAGCTGGGTCCAGGGGCAGGCAGAAGGTCATACACAGGGGGTCCAAAAAGGCAACAGTACAGGCAGGGAAACGGCAAAAGGCATCATTAGTGAGGCAGGCAAAAACTATCATTCACAGGAGGATTATATACTGTCACCTCATATGAAACATTTGATCTGAAATCCAAAATGTTGGAGTTTAGAGCCACATTTAAAATGTTATCTCCACTGTCGAAATAGCTATGGTGTGGACTGTATACTCAATACAATCTAAATCTGATACCTCACTGTCTGTCTTTTGACTGATACTGCTTTTAAACTGGTCTGGTCAGTCTACTCAAATATTTGTACTATACATGTTTCTATCTGCAGGCAATACTTTGATAATTTGTCATTTATAATATGATACATTAATTTATGAATAGATATGGAAGGTTTCAGGACACTGATATATCTGAATATGTTGAAAAAATATACTGCCACTATTTTCACCATCAAAGAATAGCAGTGTGATTTTAATATGATTTGACTCTTTGCAGGCTGTCAGGCTGTCTAGTCACAGAGGAAGGCTGTGCTTCTCTGGTCTCAGCTCTGAGGTCAAACCCCTCACACCTGAGAGAGCTGGACCTGAGCTACAATCACCCAGGAGACTCAGGAGTCAGACTGCTCTCTGCTGGACTGGAGGATCCACACTGCAGACTGGAGAAACTCAAGTATGTGGAGGGTTTATGTCAATGTTCATATCAGACATGTTTGACTTTTCAGGCTAGTTAATACAAACATTCTGACCACCACTTGGACAAAGTTATATGCTGTGTGTGTACACACACACACACAGGACTCACACACACACACACACACAGGACTCACACACACACACACAGGACAAATACACACACACACACAGGACACACACACACACAAGACACAGGACACACACACACACACACACACGACGCACAGGACACACGCACAGGACACACACACACGCAGGACACACACACACACAGGACACACACAGGACACACACAGGACACACACACACACAGGACACACACACACACAGGACACACACACACACAGGACACACACACACACAGGACACACACACACACAGGACACACACACACACACACAGGACACACACACACACAGGACACACACACACACACACACACACAGGACACACACACACACAGGACTCACACACACACACACACACAGGACTCACACACACACACACACACAGGACTCACACACACACACACACAGGACACACACACACACAGGACACACACACACACAGGACACACACACACACAGGACACACACACACACAGGACACACACACACACACAGGACACACACACACACACACAGGACACACACACACACAGGACTCACACACACACACACACACACAGGACTCACACACACACACACACACACACACACAGGACTCACACACACACACACACAGGACTCACACACACACAGGACACACACACACACACACACACACACACACTGGACACACACACTGGACACACACACACACACACAGGACACACTCACACACACACACACAGGACACACTCACACACACACAGGACACACTCACACACACACAGGACACACTCACACACACACAGGACACACTCACACACACACAGGACACACTCACACACACACACACACACACACACACACACACACACACACACACACACACACACACAGGACACACACACTCGACACACACACTCGACACACACACACAGACACACACACACACACACACACACACACACACACACACACACACAGGACACACACACACACAGGACACACACACACACAGGACACACACACACAGGACACACTCACACACACACACACACACACACACACACACACACACAGGACACACTCTCTCACACACACACACACACACAGGACACTCACACACTCACACACACACACACACACACAGGACACACACACACACTCACACACACACTGGACTCACTCACACACACACTGGACTCACACACACACACACTGGACACACACACGCTGGACTCACAAACACTCGACTCATACACTGAAAACGCTCTTACCAGTGTGTGTGTGTGTGTGTGTGTGTGTGTGTGTGTGTCCAGTTTGTGTGTGTGTCCAGTTTGTGTGTGTGTCCAGTTTGTGTGTGTGTCCAGTTTGTGTGTGTGTGTGTGTGTGTGTGTGTGTGTGTGTGTGTGTGTGTGTGTGTGTGTGTGTGTGTGTGTGTGTGTGTGTGTGTGTGTGTGTGTGTGTGTGTGTGTGTGTGTGTGTGTGTGTGTGTGTGTTCAGGTGTATCCCTCAATGACTGTCTGTTCTTCTGCTTACCGCTACAGTGTGGAACATGGTGGAGAGAACAGAATGAAACCTGGACTTAGAAAATGTGAGTGTTGACTGCTGTGAAGAATATGACTAAGAATAAGTCTTAATTCAAGTTAAGTCAAAGACCACCATCATTACTGACTTGGTCATATTAAATATCATCTGTAGTTCTACAGAAGCACAAATCAGGAACACCAACGTTTACAAAGAGTTGATATGACTGTGTGTGTGTGTGTGTGTGTGTGTGTGTGTGTGTGTGTGTGTAATTAATGTGAATAAGTGTGTTTTATATTACCATACAGTATAACATGTGATCATTCAACAAGTCTCAAGTTACCTTAACTTCTCCTTTTGATACCTAGAAACATCTACATTAAATGAATTAGTGAAAAGTGAGTTAACATTCTAATGTGAATGATGATGATTTCTAATATTGTGTCTGGTTTCATCCATCAGATGTCTGTGATCTCACACTGGACCTAAACACAGTAAACAGACTCCTCTCTCTGTCTGAGGGGAACAGAAAGGTGACATGTAGGACAGAGGAGCAGCCGTATCCTGATCACCCAGAGAGATTTGAGGACTGTGAACAGGTGCTGTGTAGAGAGGGTCTGACTGGGCGCTGTTACTGGGAGGTAGAGTGGAGTGGGATAATGGGGGCTGGTATAGGAGTGACATATAAAGGAATCAGCAGGAGAGGAGTGGTTAAGGACTGTTGTCTTGGATACAATGACAAGTCCTGGAGTCTGACCTGCTCTGACAACAGATACATTGCCAGGTATAATAATAATCTCACTACCATAGACGTCCCCTCCTCCAGATCCCACAGAGTAGGAGTGTATCTGGACTGGCCAGCCGGCACTCTGTCCTTCTATAGAGCCTCCTCTGACACACTGACCCACCTGATCACATTCACCTCCACATTCACTGAGCCCCTCTATCCAGGGTTTAGGGTTTATTATGACTCCTCAGTGTCCCTGGAATAATAACTGGACACACACACACACACACACACACACACACACACACACACACACACACACACACACACACACACACACACACTCTCAACACACACACACACACACACACACACACACACACACACACACACACACACACTCTCAACACACACACACACACACACACACACTCTCAACACACACACACACACACACACACACACTCTCAACACACACACACACACACACACACACACACACACACTCTCAACACACACACACACACACACACACACTCTCAACACACACACACACACACACACACACACACACTCTCAACACACACACACACACACACACTCTCAACACACACACACACACACACACACACACACTCTCAACACACACACACACACACACACACACACACTCTCAACACACACACACACACACACACACACACACACACACACACACACACACACACACACACACACACTCTCAACACACACACACACACACACACACACACACACTCAACACACACACTGGACACAAACTGGACACACACACACACACTGGACACACACACACACACACACACACACACACACTCTGGACACATACACACTCACTCTCAACACACACTCTCAACACACACACACTCACTCTCAACACACACTCTCAACACACACACACTGAACACACACACAGGACACACACACACACACACTCACACACACACAGGACACACACACACACACTCACACACACACAGGACACACACACACACAGGACACACACACACACACTGGATATACACACACTCAACACACACACTGGACGCACACACACTGAACACACACACACACTGGACACAAACTGGACACACACACTGGACACACACACACTGGACACAAACTGGACACACACACTGGACACACACACACACACACACACACACACACACACTGGACACACACACACACTGGACACAAACTGGACACACACACTGGACACACACACACACTGAACACACACACACACACACACTGGACACACACACACACTGAACACACACACACACACACACACTGGACACAATCTGGACACACACACACTCAACACAGACACACACTGGACACACACACACACACGAACCCACACACACACACACACACACACACACACACACACACACACACACACACACACACACACACACACACACTCGGCACATACTCACACACTGAAACACACACACACACTGAACACACACACTCTGAACACACACACACACGCACACTGAAACACACACACACACACACACACACACACACACACACACACACTGAAACACACATGCTTGACAAACACACTGGATACACACACATTGGACACACACACTCACTGGACACACACACTCACTGGACACACACACACTGGACACACACACACTGGACACACACTCACTGGACACACACACACACACACACACTGGACACACACTGGACACACACACACACACACACACTGGACACACACACACACTGGACACACATAAACACTGACACACACACACATACTCTGAACACACACACACACTGACACACATAAACACTGACACACACACACTGACACACACACACACTCACTGGACACACACACACACACACACACAATGGACAAACACAATGGACAAACACACACTGGACACTCACACATGACAGGCTTGTAATATTTTCTGTTCTTTTACCACTTTGCATTTTTTATGATATATTTTACTGTTTGTGTTTGTACCACAGGAGGTTGGTGGGACCTTATTTAGGGAGGACAGGCTTGTAATGGCTGGAGTGGAATAAGTGGAATGGTATTAAACACGTGGTTTCCATGTGTTCCATTTCATTCACTCTGTTCCAGACATTATTATGAGCCGTCCTCCACTCAGCAGCCTCCACTGGTATGTACTGTCCTGTATGTGAGAGAGATCCAACAAGGAATTACAATGTATGTATTACTTTTAATACCTGCAAATGGCAAATAAACTACTGGAACTCCTTATGAATGTCTGCAGCCGACAAGAGGTGAAAATATTACCGGAATATTCTGCAAAATGTTGATGAAGACGTCACTCAATCCACCCAAAACAACATGCAGTCTTTCCACAACACTCCCATGAAGTTATAGTGTGACGTTATGAGTCGACGTTAAAGTAACATTCTCACAACATACTGCACTTGATTTTATCCTGTTTTAGATGTATCCTCTGTTTAAACATTTAAACTCTTACAATAACACCGTTAAAATACCAATGTGATCATTTCTTGTCTTTTATGTTGGAAAAACAAATTGTACAATTATATGTGGACATACGCTCCATAGTTGTACAAGTATACATGGATATATTGTACTTTTCATAATAAAACATACTTGAAACAAGTAAAAGCAGGTTAATAGTGGAAACAGTTTCGTTATTGATTTTTACATTGCTTCTCCCTGTCTCATGTTGACGTTTGTCATGAATCTTGACCTGGAGGCAGAACTGTGCGATTTCCTCTAGATATGTCAGCTGCAAAGTCAGAATTGGCTGTGGAAAATAATGTTTTATGGTCTTAATTTAAGGGAAGGATTAGCAGTGTGGTTAGGGTTGAGGTTAGGATTAAAATCTGATTGTATTACTTTGTGCCTGTGCCAGCTAGTGAATACTTTGCTGAACTGCCTCCATGGCAAGATTCATGACAATAAATGCCAACCTGCCTCCACGGCAAGATTCATGACAAGAAATGCCAACCTTCCTCCAGGGCAAGTCTTCCCTGTGGCTCAGTTGGTAGAGCATGGTGTGTGCAATGACAGGGTTGTGGGTTCGATTCTCAGTACAAAACAAGAAAAAAAATGTATGAAATGTATGCATTCACTACTTTAAGTTGCTCTGGATAAGAGCGTCTGCTAAATGACTAAAATGTAAAATGTAATTCATGACAATAAATGCCAACCTGCCTCCCAGTCGTCCCCTCCTTATCCTGATATCCCAGAGAGGTTAACGAGAGTCTTGTCTTTAAAATGCTGTAAAATAGTCATATGTTTGAGAAATTGACGTAATAGCATTTCTAAGGTATTTGAAAATCGCGCCACGGGATTACACGGGCTGTTGCGTTTTTTGCTGCCTTCTGAGAGCCCATGGGAGCCGTAAGAAGTGTCACGTAACATCAGAGATCCCCTGTAATGGATAGAGATAATCAAGAAGGCCAAGAAATTGTCAGACAGGGCACTTCCTGCATGGAATCTTCTCAAGTTTTGGCCTGCCAAATGAGTTCTGTTATACTCACAGACACCATTCAAACAGTTTGAGAAACTTTGGAGTGTTTTCTATCCAAAGCTAATAATTATATGCATATTATAGTTTCTGGGCAGTAGTAATAATCAGATTAACCTCTCTAGGATAGGTGGCACCAAATCGTCCCACCTACGTAACAGCCAGTGTAATCCCATGGCGCGTTATTCAAAAACCTTAGAAATGCAAAAACTTCAATTTTTCAAATATATGACTATTTTACACCATTTTAAAGACAAGACTCTCGTTAATCTAACCACACTGTCTGATTTCAAAAAGGCTTTACAACGAAAGCAAAACATTAGATTATGTCAGCAGAGTACCCAGCCAGAAATACTGTGACTAGCATTCCCACCGAACACTGCCGGTGAATTTACTAAATTACTCACGATAAACATTCACAAAAAAAAGCATAACAATTAATTTAAGAATTATAGATACAGAACTCCTCTATGCAATCGATATGTCCGATTTTAAAATAGATTTTCGGTGAAAGCACATTTTGCAATATTCTCAGTAGATAGCCCAGCATCACAGGGCTAGCTATTTAGACACCCAGCGAGTTTAGCACTCAGAAAAGTCACATTTACTATAAGAAAAATGTTATTACCTTTGCTGTCTTCGTCAGAATGCACTCCCAGGACTTCTACTTCAATAACAAATGTTGGTTTGGTTCAAAATAATCCATAGTGTCGTGTCTTTGGGGTACCATTAAACGGAAGACATGTTTATCAATTAGCTCCCTGTAATTATTATCACGCGATTAAACTGATTAATCGTTTAATTGTAATTAACTAGGAGGTCGGGGCACCAAGGAGAATATTCAGATTACAAAGTTATAATTTTCCTAACATAACTTTCCTATATTATAATATAGGCCGATTATCTTCTGGTTTAAATGGTGTCTTTTACCTCTCGTCCAGTCTCATTCCAAACGTCGTAAATTGTTGTATCTGCACGAACCCAGTCTTTACTAAAATCATCCATACATCAATTGTCATAAAATCATTTATTTACTACACTAAGTAATTAACAGAAAACATACAAACAGTAATTATCGTCACAAAGGATTGTTATAGTAATGTGCCCTAATGGCTAACAGGCAGGTCGGCCTGTTGAACAATGGATCATAAAAGTCAGCTGAGGATGCACACCTACAGAGTTCATTAATATTACAATTGACAATTGAACGCTCACTCATTCGGGAACAATTGCAATCAATATATATTTACGCTCAGTGTGTCGTCGGGATTCTTGTTGGAGAGTTCTGTTCTGTTGGGGAGTTTTGTCCGCGTTCTCTCTCTCTCTCTCTCGGTTTGAATGGATCTTTCAGAGCGACATTCATTAATGTCGTCATAGAATGGATGTTTCGTTGGTCTTCGCGTTCGATGATATAATTTACTTAGCTGCAGACTAATAATTAATATCAAAGACTTGTTCTTATTCTGTCGGTCTCGATAGTCTAAAAGTTAACCACGTGGTATAGTTCACTTTCAGTAGAGTACTTGGATGGTCAAACCTATGGGCCAACTCGCAATGGAGTGGAGGCCTGGTCTCAAGAAATGTAAATCAGGGTGGGTTTTATAGTGTTACCCTAGAACAGGCTTGTCAAATGACGCCTGGTCCTGTCTGTGTCCCTGGGGGGTGTGCCGATGACTGAGTTAAGCTTGGTACAGAAATACAATTCTATCACATTAACATCAGTACATAGCATCACAATGTATTACAAATAGCTTTATCCTTATTAATACATTTTATACAACCATGTGGATTCAAGTCTCATCGCTGAGGCTATTATATAAACAGTTTTATGGTAATATGGCTATATTGTCTCTTCTGAGTATCACAAAATTGTACCAAGCGGACCAGTTCGTAGCTGGATTCCTCACCAATAATCCATATCTTCTCCAGAACACACATGTCGCTCGGTTCTCCAATTCTATGAGTTGGAAGAATTTCCTTTGTCTCTCTATGAAACATGGGGTAGGAGATTCTCCTCAGAGTTTTTACAACCCTGGGTTGGGGGGAAGGTAGGTTGGGTGATGGTACAAAGGGGAGGGGGTCAACTGTCCTTCCTGTACCCAAAGAGGCCAACGTCATGACATACCCCCCCTGGTGGTTTGGATCTTGTTTATCCTGCAAGTTACAAATCAACATAAAATCATGACCACGTGATGTCCCATTGGTAGATCATCGTTGCAGTCCTCTCTGGTGGTTGAACTTGGTAGGCTCTCTGAAAGCGGAGCTGTCCACCATAAGGATGGGCAGTTGATGTCCGGTTGGTGGTCGCGGTTGCAGTCTCCTCTAGTGGTGTACCTTGGTAGGTTCCCTGGAAGCTGCAAAGTACCCCAGGAAGGGCCAGGGGATGTCCTGGTTGTTGATCGCCGTTGCGGTCCCACCCTCTGGTGGTTTACCTTGGTAGTCTCTCTGACAGCGGGCATGCCGCCACAAGGATAGGCTGTGGGTGTCCGGATTTGGGGTCGCTGTTCCGGACCCGTCGTCCAGACTGGAAGATCTGGGCAGTAACTTAGGCAGAAGTTAACAACGCACACACACTCATGAAATATATATAATTACATTCATTCCCCAATGAGCGGCGTTGTGGCACTAAGTGATGGTTGTATGGGGACTTTGTTTATGGCTCTATCACTTCCTAAGTGTCAAAGGAACTGAACCGAAAAGGAATGAAAGCATAAACAAAAAAATATACAAAATATAGTTCTCACACAAAAATCATCTAATTGGACTGTATTCTATATACGTCCAATGTTCTGGCGAAATGATTATCATGGCATTGTCTCTAATGCCATATCTAGGGTTTTTCCTACTTGGTGTGTTGCTTAGGCGCTATCCTAAGTTGATAACTATATGATACGTCTACAGCTGTAATGCACTAGTTTTGGGCAGTCTACAGGGATGACCTATGGACTTCTGGGAAGAAAACTGGTGAGTGCTGTAGAGTCAAAGGCCTAGAAGTAAATGTTCAACTTTACTAAGGCTGGTATTTTGCTTGGGCCCTTAAGTGATCCTAGCATAAATCCTAATTGGATGTTCCGTTGTGCATGTGCGCTTATGCTTACACAAGCGCGCATGTCAAGGGAAGAAAACCAAGTATCCGGGCAGATTACAACTTGTTCAGAATGAGTCTGACGTAGTCAGGTAATTTTCAGGTCAATGCCTGGAGGTCAGTCAGAATTGGTGTCAAGGGAGTCTGTAGTAGTTTTCTACAAGTCACTGTCTTCCACTATTGTAGTGGCGATAGGTATGAAGTCTATTTCATAGCTATGTTATCCACGGAGGAGCTAACCTCACGACGGAAGTACTCTTTAAGTATTGGACCAGTCATACGTGGTGTGATCATGGTTCATGACTTCTAATAATTTTACTCCTGAATGGAGGATCCTATTTATTAGTGACATGTGTGTTAACCATTGGAAGAGTGCACTGGAGATTCCCCTCCACGTGTTGCACTCTGAGTGACTCCTATGTCGCTGTTGTCAATGGTAATTTGATTGGTTAGGTCTCTAACCTTCTTACTGATTGTAGCTGGACTGACTGTTGCTATTATTGGTACTGGTACTCAAGGGGACCAGTTATCCTACCGATTTATTCTGAAATATTATCTACCGGAACACATGATTGGAGCATTTTACTAGTTGTATTGTAGTTGAACCTACACATGGCAAAGAATGATTATTGTTGCCATTTGTTTTGGAGGTGGACAAGTCCACTGGACTTCCTTTACGACCAGTGTGGTATACCTCAGTACTATCTTAGATGTCTTCTAAGATAATCCCCGTCTAGGGGCCTGTCTGCTCCTCACTGTTCTCATAGGGGAGTTTACAACTAGATTTGATTTATGCTCTGGCGGCCTCGTACGGTGTTGTCCGTAGTCTTGACCCCCCCACCGGCCTCGATGAGGCTCATCATGGGTCTGGCTACTATTCCCCCCTTTGTGCCTCGGGACCCCCCCACCAGCGGGTGGTGTTGGTGTCCGATGCGCAAATGAAAAGGTCGGACCCTATGTACGAGTTGTCAGCGGCCGCGTTGTTATGAGAATGGCTGTAACCTTTCAACCAAATCTCCTGGTGTATGTGCTTCAAAACGCTCAGTGGCTGTCGAGGCATGTCAGTCACCACCGCGTCCGCGTGTGGCAACCTCTTCAGTACCTGCGAACTGAGACGAGGATATCGGTCTGTGATATCGCAAAGTGTTTCACCAGTGGGAGTCATCGGGTCAGTTGCTGGACTGACGCCATTAGTGTCATTGTAAGGGGTGACAGTCCCCAACAAAGCGGAAGGTGTATCATCGGAAGCAGAGTATACTCTGCGCATCAATGTTTTTCTTGCTGGGACGGCAGCAGTGCTTGCGGAAGTGTCCAAAGGGCAAGAGAAGTTCATCTCAACTATCGTATTGCACGACTGCAAGGAGGAGGGAAGTTGCTTATTCACAGAGACAGCTGGCTCGAAATCATGAAAAGAATGGTCAATCAGGTTGGCTGATGGAATGTGTCGAGATATCGTACTATCTCCGTGGATCGGATTTTGTACCAAGAGGTTTCTAAACGTCTTTTTCCCAAGGGGTGCTTTCGACAGATACCCCTCGTGAAGGACTGCGTTGCAGCTAGCGTTAGGGGAAGATAGTGTGGTAAGTGGAGAAGGCACTGTGGCCTGTGACCATACCTGGTTGGTTTTCCAATCCATCAATGGGAGTAACCGATCCATCAAGTCTGCTCCAAGTAGCAGGGTTACAGTTTCGAGGCTGGTAACATACACAGGGTGAACGAGCGATACGTCCTGGCAGTGTAGTTTCAGCATGACTCTCAATGTGAGAGGCGAGGTAGTCTGAGTGACCCCTCGAAGTTTAGTGTCGCATCGTTCCACTTTTAACCAACGTTTAGTTGGCTTCAAAGCCCTTTTGAGATCATCAAACAATGTTTGAGAGATGAGTGATATTGTCGCACCCGAATCTATTAGCGCATGACAAGTTAAGCAGTCCTCCAGGACTGTTTCCAGGTATGGCCGTTTAGATTCGTGGTTAGTGGACATATTCCCCACAAAGTGGAGTGGTCGTTCGCAACGACGTGATGTGCCATTTCTGTTCAAGGTGGAAGCAGATTGACTTTTCCGATTTTGAGTGGGCTTGGCTTTAACGAAGCGTTTTACCTTTTTCTTCGCAACTTTTGTATCAGAGTCTATAGACAAAGCCCGGGGGCTTGTTTCTTGATCAAGCGGGCCCTGGATAGGGTCTTGAATGAGAGCGGGAGAAATTTGAACTTTAACGTTCTTGCTATGGGTGTTAATTCCTGCGGACCTGGTGTCCAGTAATTCCCCGTCTAGTCCTTGTGACTTATCTTTTACCCTTTTCTCAAATTGTTCTCGCTTAACCTCTATGGGACCGGCGGGACGAATTCGTCCCACCTACGTAACAGCCACTGCCAGCCTGTGGCGCGATTTTCAAAATCTTAAAAATCCTATTACTTCAATTTCTCAAACATATGACTATTTTACAGCCATTTAAAGATAAGACTCTCGTTAATCTAACCACACTGTCCGATTTCAAAAAGGCTTTACAACGAAAGCAAAACATTAGATTATGTCAGCAGAGTACCAAGCCAGAAATAATCAGACACCCATTTTTCAAGCCAGCATATAATGTCACCAAAACCCAGAAGACAGCTTTCCTCCGCTTCCTTCTGGGCCTCTCACTGGAGTCCAATCAGAAGCACTTACGAGGTCTACTGACAAAGACAAGAAGCACCTCACAGAGCCATGAAGACACAGTGAACTACATCAAGGAGAAGATCAGGGAGAATCCCTCTCCAGAAAGGAGCATCAATCTGTTCCACTGTCTGAATGAACTGAATGACCATTCTCTAGTGGAGGAAATCCAAAGCTACCTGAGCTCAGGAAGTCTCTCTAGAGCCAACCTGTCACCTGCACAGTGGTCAGCTCTGGTCTTTGTGTTGCTGACTTCAGAAAAGGAGCTGGATGTGTTTGACCTGAAGAAATACTCCAGATCAGAGAAAGGTCTTCTGAGGCTGATGCCAGTGGTCAAAGCCTCCAGAGCTGTTCTGTGAGTACATAACATTTCCTTTAAGTACCAACCATCAAGAATAATTATTAAGTTTAGAGAAAAATATGTATTATTAAATAACATATTGAATCAGTGCTTTGGTGTTCACAGTAGTAAATCACTGTGACCAAACAATTGTAGGAGATGGAAAATTAATCCATATGATGTTTGAGTGAATAAATCTAATGCATCTGCCATTGTCCTTCTACACTACTCGTTAAATGAACAGTGTGTTTGTGAAGTCATGATGATTTCTTTGTCAGGCTGTCAGGCTGTGGAGTCACAGAGGAAGGCTGTTCTTCTCTGGTCTCAGCTCTGAGGTCAAACCCCTCACACCTGAGAGAGCTGGATCTGAGTAACAATGACCTGAAGGATTCAGGAGTGAAGCTACTCTCTGCTGGACTGGGGAATCCCCACTGTAAACTGGAGACTCTGAGGTCAGTATTCCTGTAGTTGGTCAACAAGTGATAACTGTTCACCAGATCCACATGTGTTTACCAGACACACATAGTCCACACCATATGTGTTTGGACAGTGAAGCTTACAGTTTTACATTTGGTGCTATGCTCCAGCATTTTGGATTTGAGATACAATGTTTCATATAAAGGTATTCATACATATATTTTACTGTTTAGATATGAAAACACTTTATGTATCTAGTTCTCCCATTTGAAGAAGTCTTAATTATTTGGACAAATTCACTTATATTGTATTAAAGTAGTCATAAGTTTAGTAGTTGTACCATATTCCATGCCTGCAGTGATTACATCAAGCTTGTGATTCTACAAACTTGTTGAATTCATTTGCAGTTTGTCTTGGTTGTGTTTTGGATGATGTTTTTCCTAATAGAAACTGATTGGTGAATAATGTCCTGTCATTTTGGAGTCACTTTACTTGTATTGTCAGTAAGAATAAGAATGAATCGAGAATGATGATGAATGAGAAAGTTACAGAGGCACAAAGATCATACCCGCTCTGTGATTGGTAATGGTGAGAGGTTAGCATGTTTTGTTGTAGCCTCTGTTATTGGTAATGGTGAGAGGTTAGCATGTTTTGTTGTAGCCTCTGTTATTGGTAATGGTGAGAGGTTAGCATGTTTTGTTGTAGCCTCTGTTACTGGTAATGGTGAGAGGTTAGCATGTTTTGTTGTAGCCTCTGTTATTGGTAATGGTGAGAGGTTAGCATGTTTTGTTGTAGTCTATGTTATTGGTAATGGTGAGAGGTTAGCATGTTTTGTTGTAGCCTCTGTTATTGGTAATGGTGAGAGATTAGCATGTTTTGTTGTAGCCTCTGTTACTGGTAATGGTGAGAGGTTAGCATGTTTTGTTGTAACCTCTGTAACTTTCTCACTCATCATTTTTCATGATTCATTCATTATTTGTATTAATCATGGCATCATCAGGATTAATTTAGTAGTGTTTAGAAACATGTTATCTACTCAGACAGAAAATTACTCCAGTCATCATCCACCATTCAGTTACTATTGGGCAAAACATAACCCAAAACACAACCAAAACAAACTGCAAATCATACCAATGAGTAAACCAACCAAATGCTAAACTTTTGACTACTTTAATACACTATAAGTGAATTGGTCAGAATACTTATGACTTCTTCAAATAGGGGGACTAGATACATAAAGTGCTTTTATTTTTCAAAATGGTGGAACAGATATGTATGAAAATACCCTCAAATAAAAGGTGACATTATATACTGTCACCTCATATGAAACATTTGATCTGAAATCCAAAATGTTGGAGTTTAGAGCCACATTTAAAATGTTATCTTCACTGTCAAAATAGATATGGTGTGGACTGTATACTCAATACAATCTAAATCTGATACCTCACTGTCTGTCTTTTGACTGATACTGCTTTTAAACTGGTCTGGTCAGTCTACTCAAATATTTGTACTATACATGTTTCTATCTACAAGCAATACTTTGATAATTTGTCATTTCTAATAATGATACATTATTTTATGAATAGATATGGCAGGTTTCAGGACACTGATATATCTGAATATGTAGAAAAAATATATACTGCCACTATTTTCACCACCAAAGAATGTCAGTGTGATTTTATTATGATTTGACTCTTTGCAGGCTGTCAGGCTGTCTAGTCACAGAGGAAGGCTGTGCTTCTCTGGTCTCAGCTCTGCGGTCAAACCCCTCACACCTGAGAGAGCTGGACCTGAGCTACAATCACCCAGGAGACTCAGGAGTCAGACTGCTCTCTGCTGGACTGGAGGATCCACACTGCAGACTGGAGAAACTCAAGTATGTAGAGGGTTTATGTCAATGTTCATATCAGACATGTTTGACTTATCAGGATAGTTATGACAAACATTCTTAACACCACTTGGACAAAGTTCTATGCTGACTCTGTGTGTGTGTGTGTGTGTGTGTGTGTGTGTGTGTGTGTGTGTGTGTGTGTGTGTGTGTGTGTGTGTGTGTGTGTGTGTGTGTGTGTGTGTGTGTGTGTGTGTGTGTGTGTGTGTGTGTGTGAATTCAGCTGTATCACTCATTGACTGTCTGTTCTTCTGCTTACCGCTACAGTGTGGAAAATGGTGGAGAGAACACAATGAAACCTGGGCTTAGAAAATGTGAGTGTTGACTGCTGTGAGGAATATGACAAAGAATAAGTCCTAATTCAAGTGTGTGTGTCCTGTGTGTGTGTGTGTGTGTGTGTGTGTGTGTGTGTGTGTGTGTGTGTGTGTGTGTGTGTGTGTGTGTGTGTGTGTGTGTGTGTGTGTGTGTGTATGTGTGTGTGTATCCAGTGTGTGTGTGTTTGTGTGTCCAGTGTGTGTGTGTTTGTGTGTCCAGTGTGTGTGTGTGTGTGTGTGTCCATCCTGAAATGGACAATTATGAATGGGAACATATTGGCACCGTACGAAACATATACACGATGTCCAATACCACTCAAATGGACGGCATTTATTTCAAAGCTTATGGCAAATCTCATATGGAAAATGCCAAGTGTCACACAGCAAAAATCCATAAGATGGCAAGCGCGCTCCACAGTAAATTGTCATATTGCAAATGCACATCAAGTCAAGACCCAAGGGTCAAATTTTGAAAATGTGAAAAAAAACCACAAAAATGTATCACCCTCTAAAAAAGTGCTCTCTAGACCGTTTTTCAAAATTCTTTCGATTTTTTTTGTCAATTATATATGTATAAGAACTGTATGAACATACCTTTGTCATATTTTATTCTCATATTTTTTTTACTTGTCCATAAGGCATATGTTTTGCCAATTTGCAATATGATTTCATAGGAAGTCAAACGTCGAAGTCAAAAGTCAGTGAACCATTCCCAAATGCCATAAGAAATGTCCAAATGCAATATGAAAGTATTGAAAGTGCCAAATCAGGATGTTATGTCCATTTGCCATGTGCGATCATAGGAAGTTGGTTTCCAAACCCAAAAGTCAGTGAACCATGTCCAAATGGCATTTATACTGCCCGAATGACATATAGCCCTATGTTAAGCCATGAATCAACCTAGATGGTCTATGTGTCATGTATGATGAGGGAGAAGTGGGACTCTGTTGTTTTTAACATTTTGAAAAACATCCAAAATGACCAGGGGCGCCCCCTATTGGATGGGCATGGGTGGGGGGTGCTCCCTACCCAACCGTAGACCCCTTGCTCCCCCTAAAGGCATTAAAAAACGTTTTTAAAATGTGCTCCTGGTAACCCATTCCAATCAGCAGGTGCACGGCTGTCCATTTGCAATATGTTTTAATTTGACATGCTCAAAAATACTGCAGAAATGCAAAATTGACTGGCCCGATGAACTCGGGATGGCCGGGCAGTGCTAGTGGGTCCTCTCCATCGCTCGTTGTGTTGATTTCATCATGTCCATTTGGTGATGTTTTTTCACTGTTGAATCTTATTGCAAATGGACACAAGTCAGCCAGCAAGTCACCGTCCATCAGTCAATTAGATATCATTCTGACACCAAACTGATACATACTGACACCACACCAACTTTTTCCAATTAGTTTAGAAGCCAACTATCACATATTTCAGAGCAGGCCCATAATTCACAGCATCTTCTGTTTAACCTCTCTGGGCTAGGTGGGACGAATTCGTCCCACCTACGTAACAGCCAGTTGAATCCTGTGGCGCGATTTTCAAAACCTTTGAAATGCTATTACTTCAATTTCTCAAACATATGACTATTTTACAGCTATTTAAAGACAAGACTCTCGTTAATCTAACCACACTGTCCGATTTCAAAAAGACTTTACAACGAAAGCAAAACATTAGATTATGTCAGAAGACTACCCAGCCAGAAATAATCAGACACCCATTTTTCAAGCTAGCATATAATGTCACAAAAACCCAGAAGACAGCTAAATGCAGCACTAACCTTTGATGATCTTCATCAGATGACACACCTAGGACATTATGTTATACAATACATGCATGTTTTGTTCAATCAAGTTCATATTTATATCAAAAAACAGCTTTTTACATTAGCATGTGACGTTCAGAACTAGCATACCCCCCGCAAACTTCCGGGGAATTTACTAACAATTTACTAAATTACTCACGATAAACGTTCACAAAAAGCATAACAATTATTTTAAGAATTATAGATACAGAACTCCTCTATGCACTCGATATGTCCGATTTTAAAATAGCTTTTCGGATGAAGTACATTTTGCAATATTCTAAGTACATAGCCCAGCCATCACGGGCTAGCTATTTAGACACCCAGCAAGTTTAGCCTTCACCAAAATCACATTTACTATAAGAAAAATGGTCTTACCTTTCCTGTTCTTCGTCAGAATGCACTCCCAGGACTTCTACTTCAATAACAAATGTAGGTTTGGTCCCAAATAATCCATCGTTATATCCGAATAGCGTCGTTTTGTTCGTGCGTTCCAGAAACTATCCGAAATGGTAAATAACGGTCGTGCGCATAGCGCATTTCGTGACAAAAAAAATCTAAATATTCCTTTACCGTACTTCGAAGCATGTCAACCGCTGTTTAAAATCAATTTTTATGCAATTTATCTCGTAGAAAAGCGATAATATTCCGACCGGGAATCTGCGTGTCTGTAAAATGAGGGAAAAACAGAAAGACGGGGGTGGACCGTACACGCGCCTAAAGCCCTTTGTCCCCTGATAGACCACTTTGCAAAAGCGCTCCTGTGTTTCAGCCAGGGCTTTGAATTACGTCATTCAGGTTTTTCCTGGGCTCTGAGACCCCATTGGAGCTGTGGGAAGTGTCACGTAACAGCTAAGATCCTGACTTTTCAATAAACAGAAACAAGAAGAACGTTTCCTTGTCAGACAGGCCACTTCCTGTATGAAACCTTCTCAGATTTTTGCCTGCCAAATGAGTTCTGTTATACTCACAGACACCATTCAAACAGTTTTAGAAACTTTAGGGTGTTTTCTATCCATATGTAATAAGTATATGCATATTCTAGTTACTGGGTAGGAGTGGTAACCAGATTAAATCGGGTACGTTTTTTATCCGGCGGTGAAAATACTGCCCCCTAGCCCTAACAAGTTTTAACTCACCGTGCACTATCGACTTGAGCTCTAGAACAGGTTTCTAAAGTTTCAGAGCTCTAGGTCTGACGGTTCTTTGATAGTTCAAATGAAGTTAACTATTGCAGGCAGTGTATGTCTCTAAGCCCCACACTGTGTTACTATGGCCTAGATGTGTATGTGTGTTAGTTTGTTTTGCAAATCTGATGGGATAAATGACTGATTTAGAGGTTCATGAGGGTTGCCTAATCACACATATGAAGTTTTGGAAAGATGTGACTTTTTTAACCCTTCGAAACAGCCCCTATGCCCCCAATTTAAGGCACTTCCGGTTGGCACAGGAAGCTAAAAGTAAACACATATCCTCATTGGGGTAGGCTTTTACAGAATCCTGAGTTGAATACAGTGATTTTCACAAACTGCAGGTTTGGTGCATCAAACACCTTTAGGGTGAATTTAACCACTTCCGGTTGCTCCAGGAAGCTTAGAATCAACACAGGTAGACCTCATAGTATAACATATGATCATTCAACAAGTCTCAAGTTACCTTAACTTCTCCTTTTGATACCTAGAAACATCTACATTAAATGAATTAGTGAAAAGTGAGTTAACATTCTAATGTGAATGATGATGATTTCTAATATTGTGTCTGGTTTCATCCATCAGATGTCTGTGATCTCACACTGGACCCAAACACAGTAGAGGAGAACAGAAAGGTGACATGGAGGAGAGAGGAGCAGCCGTATCCTGATCACCCAGAGAGATTTGTGGGATGTAGACAGGTGCTGTGTAGAGAGGGTCTGACTGGGCGCTGTTACTGGGAGGCAGAGTGGAGTGGGAGGGAGGCTGTTATAGGAGTGACTTATAAAGGAATCAACAGGAGAGGAGAGGTTAATGACTGTTGTCTTGGATGTAATGACAAGTCCTGGAGTCTGACCTGCTCTGACAACAGTTACTATGCCTGTCACGATAATAATTCCACTACCATAGACGTCCGCTCCTCCAGCTCCCACAGAGTAGGAGTGTATCTGGACTGGCCAGCCGGCACTCTGTCCTTCTATAGAGCCTCCTCTGACACACTGACCCACCTGATCACATTCACCTCCACATTCACTGAGCCCCTCTATCCAGGGTTCTGGGTTTATAATGACTCCTCAGTGTACCTGTAAATAATAACCTGACACACACACACACACACACACACACACACACACACACACACACACACACACACACACACACACACACACACACACACACACACACACACACACACACACACACACAGGACACACACACACACACACACTGACACACACTGACACACACACACACACACACACACACACACTCACACTGGACACCCACATACACATACACTGGACACACACACACACACAGTGGACACGCACACACACACACACACACACACACACACACACACACACACACACACACACACACACACACACACACACACACACACACACACACACACACACACACACAGACACACAGACACACCCATTGAATAAACATACACACACTGGACACATACACACACACACACACACACACACACACACACACACACCCACACACACACACACACACACACACACACACACACACACACACACGCACACACACACACACACACACACACACACACACACTGGACACACACACACACACACTGGACACACACACACACACACACACACACACACACACACACACACACACACACACACACACTGGACACACACACACTGGATACACATACACACAATGGACACATACAATGGATTCACACACTGGACACACACTGGACAAACACGCTGGACACAAATACACACTGGACACACACACACACCAGACACACACACACTAGATACACACACACACACTGGACACACACACACACACACACACACACACACTGGACACACAAACACACACACACTGGACACACAAACACACACACACACACACTGGATACACACACACACACACACACACACACACACACACAGGATACACACACACACACACACACACACACACACACAGGACACACACACTGGAAACAAACACACACTGAACACACACACACACACACATACACACACTGGACACACATACACACTGGACACATACTCACACATACACAATGGACACACACACACATGCTGGACACACATATGCAAACACACACACAGACACACAAACACACACACACACTGGACACACACACACAGACACAAGACAGACACAAGTGTTCTTCTCTTCTCAGGAAGGCCAAGTCTGAATATTTTATGTCTATTACCACTGATAACCTGAATGACCCTAGAAAGTTTTGGAAGGCTATTAAGTCTATGTCTGGTAACAGTAATGTTAATGAATTACCGTCATGTGTATTGAAGGACTCTGTTGCTATATATGACAAAACTGAAATGCTGAATTGTTTCAATGAGCACTTTGTATCATCTGGTAGGCTGTTTGATTCAGTGTCCTCTGTCTCTGTACAACCTTGTGTTGATGAACCAGTGAGAGCTGGTCAAACTTTTAGCTTTTTGCCATTCTCAGTGCAGGTGGTACATAAGGCCCTGAAATCCTTAGATCAGAGAAAGCCTGCAGGTCCTGATCTTTTGGATCCCTGCTTTTTAAATCTGGCAGCTGATTTCATAGCTGAACCACTTGCATATCTGTTTAATCTAACCCTGGAATGGAATGAAATTCCAAAGATCTGGAAATCAGCATTTGTCCTGCCACTTTTAAAAGGGGGAGATCCAACTCTTTTAAATAATTATAGGCCAATCTCAAAGCTGTCACCCCTGGTGAAAATACTTGAAACCCTTGTGAGTGACCAGCTAAAAGAGTTTTTATATACTAACTCTATTTTATCAATGTACCAATTGGGTTTCAGGAAGAAGCATAGCACAATTACAGCAGCCATGATGGTTTTAAATGATATCACTGAAGCTCTTGACAAAAAACAGCATTGTGTCTCACTTTTTATTGATCTCTCTAAGGCTTTTGATACAGTTGATCATGCTATACTAAGGCAGAGATTGTTGAGTGTAGGTCTTTCAGAGCATGCAGTTGCATGGTTTGTTAACTATCTGTCTGATAGAACTCAGTGCACTCAATTTGATGGGCTTAGGTCTGTTAAATTGTCTGTCTTGAATGGTGTGCCCCAAGGCTCTGTACTTGGTCCTCTCTTATTCACTATTTATATAAATAATTTAGACAAAAATGTCCAAAATGCACAACTTCATTTTTATGCTGATGATCCTGTTATTTACTGTTGTGCTTCATCTCTTACAAAAGCTTTCCAGAACTTGCAAACTGCTTTTAATACTGTTCAACATACCTTGTCTCGATTGAAGCTTATCCTGAATACTGACAAAACTAAACTAATGGTGTTTTCTAAAGCAAGAAATAGACCTCTGAACCTTTCACCTATTACTACCTGTCAGGGCAATGAGATTGAGGTTGTAACCTCATATAAATATCTTGGAATTTTGATTGATGATGGCCTCTCTTTTAAAATGCATATTCAACAACTTACAAAAAAATTGAAGCTGAAATTAGGATTTTATTTTAGGAATAAGGCTTGTTTTTCTTTTGAAGCCAGAAGGAGGCTAGTATCAGCTACATTTATGCCTTTACTAGACTATGGGGATATTTTATATATGAATGCTTCCGCTCAGTGTTTGAGATCAATTGACACCCTTTACCATGGCACTTTGAGATTTATTTTAAACTGCAAAACCCTTACGCACCACTGCACTTTGTATACCAGGGTTGGCTGGCCTTCTCTAGTCACTCGTAGGCTCAGTCACTGGTATACTTTTATTTACAAAGACATTTTGGGTTTACTACCTTTTTATTTGGGCATTTTTATTGTTCAGAAATGTGGTGGGTACTCTCTTCGTTCGCGGGACTTTATCCTGCTAACTGTTCCAAATGTCCGAACTGAATTTGGTAAAAGGGCTTTTATGTACTCTGCACCATCGTCTTGGAACGTCTTACAAAATACTTTTAAACTGGAAGAACTGGTCCTGATTGGTGTTTTTAAATCACTGATGAATGATCTGGAGACTGATTCCCTGACATGTCAATGTTTTTAATTTGCTGTTTTTGATTTTGTTATACTCTTGTGAATTCTATGGTTTTTACTAGATTACTTGTAGTTTTTCATGTTTGTCTGTAATTTTTGTAATGACTTGGCGCTGCCTATCTTGGCCAGGACGCTCTTGAAAAAGAGATTTTAAATCTCAATGAGCCCTTCCTGGTTAAATAAAGGTTAAATAAATAAATAAATAAAACTGCATCTGGCATCAATGTCCTCCATGAAGATGAGATTGATGTTCTGGCCTCTCATCTCCTCCTTCATCTCTCAGCAGGTTCACTGCATCTGGCATCAATGTCCTCCATGAAGATGAGATTGATGTTCTGGCCTCTCATCCCCTTCATCTCTCAGCAGGTTCACTGCATCTGGCATCAATGTCCTCCATGAAGATGAGGTTGATGTTCTGTTCTCTCATCCCCTCCTTCATCTCTCAGCAGGTTCACTGCATCTGGCATCAATGTCCTCCATGAAGATGAGATTGATGTTCTGGCCTCTCATCCCCTCCATCTCTCAGCAGGTTCACTGCATCTGGCATCAATGTCCTCCATGAAGATGAGGTTGATGTTCTGGCCTCTCATCTCCTCCTTCATCTCTCAGCAGGTTCACTGCATCTGGCATCAATGTCCTCCATGAAGATGAGATTGATGTTCTGGCCTCCCATCCCCTTCATCTCTCAGCAGGTTCACTGCATCTGGCATCAATGTCCTCCATGAAGATGAGATTGATGTTCTGGCCTCCCATCCCCTTCATCTCTCAGCAGGTTCACTGCATCTGGCATCAATGTCCTCCATGAAGATGAGGTTGATGTTCTGTTCTCTCATCCCCTCCTTCATCTCTCAGCAGGTTCACTGCATCTGGCATCAATGTCCTCCATGAAGATGAGATTGATGTTCTGGCCTCTCATCCCCTCCATCTCTCAGCAGGTTCACTGCATCTGGCATCAATGTCCTCCATGAAGATGAGGTTGATGTTCTGTTCTCTCATCTCCTCCTTCATCTCTCAGCAGGTTCACTGCATCTGGCATCAATGTCCTCCATGAAGATGAGATTGATGTTCTGGCCTCTCATCCCCTCCATCTCTCAGCAGGTTCACTGCATCTGGCATCAATGTCCTCCATGAAGATGAGGTTGATGTTCTGGCCTCTCATCTCCTCCTTCATCTCTCAGCAGGTTCACTGCATCTGGCATCAATGTCCTCCATGAAGATGAGGTTGATGTTCTGGCCTCTCAGCCCCTCCTTCATCTCTCAGCAGGTTCACTGCATTTGACAAACTACAGAAGAAGTACATCATTATCTGCACTAAATACAATTTACTAAATTACCTAAATTAATCAAGACTGAAATAAAATACTGAAAAAGAAACTGAAAAAAACTCCCTATTACTGCATCCCACCTTTCACCCTTTTTCATGTTCAGGAAGTGAAGCGGGTGGTCATGCTGGCAGGAAACCCCAACACGCCTGTCTCCTACAATTTCCTTGTTTTGGGTTTGGACCTGATGGCATTGCCTGCTTGAAATCCATGGCAACCCTAAAATATCTATAATAATATAAAGTACAATACAAGCATTATGTACTGAAATGCTTCCTTGCAGGTTAACCTCTTGACAATGCAACAACAATAGAACAAGTCAGTAGCTAAGTTAATAAAAAGAGTACTACAATAGTAATAAACCCTTCATTCATCAGTATCCTGAACATAGCTGGGTGTTTCTGGGATAGAGGGTTGATATTAAAGTCAGTACTACAATAGTAATAAACCCTTCATTCATCAGTACCCTGAACATAGCTGGGTGTTTCTGGGATAGAGGGTTGATATTAACCTCTATGGGACCGGCGGGACGAATTCGTCCCACCTACGTAACATCCACTGCCAGCCTGTGGCGCGATTTTCAAAATCTTCAAAATCCTATTACTTCAATTTCTCAAACATATGACTATTTTACAGCCATTTAAAGATAAGACTCTCGTTAATCTAACCACACTGTCCGATTTCAAAAAGGCTTTACAACGAAAGCAAAACATTAGATTATGTCAGCAGAGTACCAAGCCAGAAATAATCAGACACCCATTTTTCAAGCCAGCATATAATGTCACCAAAACCCAGAAGACAGCTAAATGCAGCACTCACCTTTGATGATCTTCATCAGATGACAACCCTAGGACATTATGTTATACAATACATGCATGTTTTGTTCAATCAAGTTCATATTTATATCAAAAACCAGCTTTTTACATTAGCATGTGACGTTCAGAACTAGCATACCCCCCGCAAACTTACGGGGAATTCGCTAACATTTTACTAAATTACTCACGATAAACGTTCACAAAAAGCATAACAATTATTTTAAGAATTATAGATACAGACCTCCTCTATGCACTCGATATGTCCGATTTTAAAATAGCTTTTTGGTGAAAGCACATTTTGCAATATTCTAAGTATATAGCCCAGGCATCACGGGCTCGCTATTTAGACACCCGGCAAGTTTAGCACTCACCATAATCATATTTACTATTATAAAAATGTCATTACCTTTTGTTGTCTTCGTCAGAATGCACACCCAGGACGTCTACTTCAATAACAAATGTTGGTTTGGTCCAAAATAATCCATCGTTATATCCGAATAGCGGCGTTTTGTTCGTGCGTTCCAGACACTATCCGAAATAGTAAAGAAGTGTCGCGCGCTTGGCGCAATTCCTGACAATAAAATTCAAAGTATTCAATTGCCGTACGTCGAAGCATGTCAACCGCTGTTTAAAATCAATTTTTACGTCATTTTTCTCGTAGAAAAGCGGTAAAATTCCGACAGGGAATCTCCTTTTCGGCAAACAGAGGAAAAAATCCCAAAGGCGGGGGCGGTCGGGGTCACGCGCATAAGCTAGTGTCTCTTGATGGGCCACTTGAGAAAGGCGATAATGTGTTTCAGCCTGGGGCTGGAATGACGACATTCTCTTTTTTCCCGGGCTATGAGAGCCTATGGACGACGTGGGAAGTGTCACGTTAGAGCAGAGATCCTTAGTAAATGATAGAGATGGCAAAGAAGTTCCAGAAATGGTCAGACAGGCCACTTCCTGTAAAGGAATCTCTCAGGTTTTGACCTGCCATTTGAGTTCTGTTATACTCACAGACACCATTCAAACAGTTTTAGAAAATTTAGGGTGTTTTCTATCCATATGTAATAAGTATATGCATATTCTATTTACTGAGTAGGAGTGGTAACCAGATTAAATCGGGTATGTTTTTTATCCAGCCGTGTCAATGCTGCCCCCTAGCCCTAACAGGTTAAAGTCAGTACTACAATAGTAATAAACCCTTCATTCATCAGTATCCTGAACATAGCTGGGTGTTTCTGGGATAGAGGGTTGATATTAAAGTCAGTACTACAATAGTAATAAACCCTTCATTCATCAGTACCCTGAACATAGCTGAGTGTTTCTGGGATAGAGGGTTGATATTAAAGTCAGTACTACAATAGTAATAAACCCTTCATTCACCAGTATCCTGAACATAGCTGGGTGTTTCTGGGATAGAGGGTTGATATTAAAGTCAGTACTACAATAGTAATAAACCATTCATTCATCAGTACCCTGAACATAGCTGGGTGTTTCTGGGATAGAGGGTTGATATTAAAGTCAGTACTACAATAGTAATAAACCCTTCATTCATCAGTATCCTGAACATAGCTGGGTGTTTCTGGGATAGAGGGTTGATATTAAAGTCGGTACTACAATAGTAATAAACCCTTCATTCATCAGTACCCTGAACATAGCTGGGTGTTTCTGGGATAGAGGGTTGATATTAAAGTCAGTACTACAATAGTAATTAACCCTTCATTCATCAGTATCCTGAACATAGCTGGGTGTTTCTGGGATAGAGGGTTGATATAAAAGTCTATATATTCAGCAATAAAAGTCTATATATTCAGCAATACAGTAAGATTCTGAGACACAATCACTTCCTATTGGTCAGCTGCAGGGAACCGCCCACGTCTCTGAGACACAATCACTTCCTATTGGTCAGCCGCAGGGAACCGCCCACGTCTCTGAGACACAATCACTTACTATTGGTCAGCCGCAGGGAACCGTAAACGTCTCTGAGACACAATCACTTCCTATTGGTCAGCTGCAGGGAACCGCCCACGTCTCAGGAGATATGTATTTTAGGCAGTAAGTAAAACTGCCTAGGCCTTGGAGAATCTGTCCCAAAAAGACAGACCATCTGTTTATCTGTAATGTACTTATCCTCATACAGTTTATCTCCTGGATTCATCTTTGTGTTTTCCGGTTGTGTTGGACAATGGAACATAGTGTTTAACATGATCCTATTGTCTATTGGCTTCAAGAAGATATTCACTTTATCCATTACAACAATCTGAGCCCCCTTATCTGCTGGTTTAATCACTATATTTCTAGAGCTTGATTTTTAACCATTTGTAAGGTTAAGCTGATAAAAAGGTCTGGTTCTGAATTGTGAAAAGGAAGTCACATCCCTACGTATCAGAGTCTGTATAGTTTCTGACTCCAACTGAGGTTCCCAATGTGAGGGGTTTGGAAATAGTATCTGAGGAAAATCTGTTTCATTTTCACAATGATCTGATAACTTCAATCTTCTATGATAGACGTGTAGATCCCCTCCGGAGCTCCTCCCAGTCCACCTGTTTAGGAGTTGGTATGAAAGTCAGTCCACCTGTTTAGGAGTTGGTATGAAAGTCAGTCCACCTGTTTAGGAGTTGGTATGAAAGTCAGTCCACCTGTTTAGGAGTTGGTATGAAAGTCAGTCCACCTGTTTAGGAGTTGGTATGAAAGTCAGTCCACCTGTTTAGGAGTTGGTATGAAAGTCAGTCCACCTGTTTAGGAGTTGGTATGAAAGTCAGCCCACCTGTTTAGGAGCTGATATGAAAGTCAGTCCACCTGTTTAGGAGTTGGTATGAAAGTCAGTCCACCTGTTTAGGAGTTGGTATGAAAGTCAGTCCACCTGTTTAGGAGTTGGTATGAAAGTCAGTCCACCTGTTTAGGAGTTGGTATGAAAGCCAGTCCACCTGTTTAGGAGTTGGTATGAAAGTCACTCCACCTGTTTAGAAGTTGGTATGAAAGTCAGTCCACCTGTTTAGGAGTTAGTATGAAAGTCAGTCCTCTTTCTAGAACCTCACTCTCGGCTTGGTTGAGCCCAATGGGACATTGCTGGTCAAGACCTGAAATGGGTTGTGAAGTAGTATGGACATATTGATGGAACAAGGTCACTAAACTGGTGGATAGACAGGGTAGATCCAAGAGCCTCTGCTGTCATCTAGAGGGGGTTTCTCTGTACTGCTTGACACATGGAGACTCAATGGAGGCCCAGTGCAAGTGCCCAAAGTAAGGTCCAGACAATTGTTTGTCAGGCTGGGATCTATAAAGCAGTATGTTCTTCAATTAGATGCCAACTAATATTCATACAGGGACAATAGGTGGACAGGAGGAAGAATGGTGGTCCTGATTCATACAGGGACAATAGGTGGGGCAGGAGGAAGAATGGTGTTCCTGATTCATACAGGGACAATAGGTGGACAGGAGGAAGAATGGTGGTCCTGATTCATACAGGGACAATAGGTGGACAGGAGGAAGAATGGTGGTCCTGATTCATAAAGGGACAATAGGTGGACAGGAGGAAGAATGGTGGTCCTGATTCATACAGGGACAATAGGTGGACAGGAGGAAGAATGGTGTTCCTGATTCATAAAGGGACAATAGGTGGACAGGAGGAAGAATGGTGGTCCTGATTCATACAGGGACAATAGGTGGGCAGGAGGAAGAATGGTGGTCCTGATTCATACAGGGACAATAGGTGGACAGGAGGAAGAATGGTGGTCCTGATTCATACAGGGACAAAAGGTGGGGCAGGAGGAAGAATGGTGGTCCTGATTCATACAGGGACAATAGGTGGACAGGAGGAAGAATGGTGCTCCTGATTCATACAGGGACAATAGGTGGACAGGAGGAAGAATGGTGGTCCTGATTCATACAGGGACAATAGGTGGACAGGAGGAAGAATGGTGGTCCTGATTCATACAGGGACAATAGGTGGACAGGAGGAAGAATGGTGGTCCTGATTCATACAGGGACAATAGGTGGACAGGAGGAAGAATGGTGGTCCTGATTCATACAGGGACAATAGGTGGACAGGAGGAAGAATGGTGGTCCTGATTCATACAGGGACAATAGGTGGACAGGAGGAAGAATGGTGGTCCTGATTCATACAGGGACAATAGGTGGACAGGAGGAAGAATTGTGTTCCTGATTCATACAATTCCTATTTTTTCTTTAGAGCTTCAGATTGAGATTGTTGTTATTCTACAGTATGTTTTTCTTCAGTGTTGCACTCTGGGTTCTCCAAGGGGAATACTCCCCCTGTTCTCCTCTTGACAGTTGTAGCTCCATGCTTTTGCTGGGAATTGTCCACTGTTGGTATCAATTTATCTGGTCCAAAAAATACACGTTTTAGCTGAATCCCCAGTTAGAATCCATGTGGTTCTTTTAAAAGTTTCTAAAACGATTAAAAGTACATTTAAAAAAATGTGTTCCTGACATTTCACCACAATAGGCGTCTTCAGACAATGGACAACAAGTAGCCAAACAAAGCATAATGATGAATCATAATGAATCAGATTACATGGAGAGGCGGGACCTGATCCTATGTCATAATGAATCAGATTACATGGAGAGGGGGGACCTGATCCTAGATTATAATGAATCAGATTACATGGAGAGGGGGGACCTGATCCTAGATTATAATGAATCAGATTACATGGAGAGGGGGGACCTGATCCTAGATCAAAATGAATCAGATTACATGGAGAGGGGGGACCTGATCCTAGATCATAATGAATCAGATTACATGGAGAGGGGGGGACCTGATCCTATATCATAATGAATCAGATTACATGGAGAGGGGGGGACCTGATCCTAGATCATAATGAATCAGATTACATGGAGAGGAGGGACCTGATCCTACATCATAAATAATCAGATTACATGGAGAGGAGGGGACCTGATCCTATATCATAATGAATCAGATTACATGGAGAGGGGGGACCTGATCCTATATCATAATGAATCAGATTACATGGAGAGGGGGGACCTGATCCTAGATCATAATGAATCAGATTACATGGAGAGGGGGGGACCTGATCCTAGATCATAATGAATCAGATTACATGGAGAGGGGGACCTGATCCTAGATTATAATGAATCAGAGTACATGGAGAGGAGGGAACTGATGCTAAATCATAATGAATCAGATTACATGGAGAGGGGGGGACCTGATCCTAGATCAGCAATCTAACTCTGGGACACTGCCTGTATGAAACCGAACACATAGTTGTAAAGTGTAGTTACAGCAGGTGTTTACTGCCATCTAGTGGATGATACCAATAAAACACTTTATTTTCAGGGTGGGGAGGCGGCTGATTGAAACCGAAAGTAAAGTTGTTCTTTTGTTCAGGATCCATTTTGAGACGACAGAGCAGAAAACACTACATGGAGATTATTGAAAAATAAAGTAAGTATTTCTGAACAATAATCTATTCTAATGGACAGAGTAAGAGAATGAATACTAGGAATGAGATATTACTAGTTAGTAGAACTGCTACTTGAGCTGAGTTGCTGATAGACAGCAGTTTTCAAAGTGGAAACTAATCAGTAGGTCTACATGTTATCAGTAAAACGTCTGGTAAAGATGGTGGAGGAGCTTTTACATTATATGGTTTTATGTTTATCTCAGGGTTTCTCAATCCTTTTGTTCTTACCAGCACTTACACACCGGATTCAACTAATCATCAAATATATATTTGAAGATAGATTTAAGGCATCATTAAAACCTTTTGGGTTTGTAGGCCTGTTTACAATTATTAAAGTCCTACAGTAATTCATATTTTGGAGGAAAAAAACACAGCTAAACTTGGTTACGAGTAAATTATATGTTTAGCAAAAATAACATAAGAAGGACTATAATAAAAAAACTGAAGCAAGATTCGGTACAATGTCATGATTTGCTGCTGTCGCATGCAACTGACTGTTACCTCTGGTTACTGTTGTAAATGCCTCTGGGTTTAGAACTCTGTGTCTCAGTGCCCTGCGACAGTGGGAAGTTCGTTTTGCATGGCCCGGTGCTACAGGTGAGTGGAGTTTTATTTTAAGGAACAATGGAATGGTCTAAAATGCGTAAACTCTGCGCACCCGGGGAGCCGGGCAATGCAAAACGAATTCACCCAGTGACCGTTGCTTTATTTCCTTATATGAAATTGAAAGTAACTTTGTAGCCCACGCAGTTACAAAATGTCTGTTGAAACTGTGGCTCATATGTCTCTAGAACGTTAGAACAGTGGTGGAAAAAGTACTCAATTCTCATACTTGAGTAAAAGTAAAGATACCTTAATAGAAAATGACTCAATTAAAAGTGAAAGTCACCCAGTAAAATACTTCTTCAGTAAAAGTCAAAGTATTTGGTTTCAAATATAATTAAGTATCAAAAGTAAATGTAATTGCTAAAATATACTTAAGCATCAAAAGTAAAAGTAAAGTAGTGATCATTTAAAATTCATTTTATTAAGCAAACCAGACGGCACAATTTTCTTGTTATTTTAATTTACGGATAGCCAGGGTCACACTCCAACACTCAGACATCATTTAAAAATGAAGCATTTGTGTTTAGTGAGTCCTCCAGGTCAGAGGCAGTAATGACCAGGGATGTTCTCTGTTTAGTGAGTCCTTCAGATCAGAGGCAGTAGGGATGACCAGGGATGTTCTCTGTTTAGTGAGTCCTCCAGATCAGAGGCAGTAGGGATGTTCTCTGTTTAGTGAGTCCTCCAGATCAGAGGCAGTAGGGATGACCAGGGATGTTCTCTGTTTAGTGAGTCCTCCAGATCAGAGGCAGTAGGGATGTTCTCTTGATAAGTGTTCAAATTGGACCGTTTTCTGTCCTGCTAAGCATTCAAATCAAATCAAATTTATTTTTATATAGCCCTTCGTACATCAGCTGATATTCTCAAAGTGCTGTACAGAAACCCAGCCTAAAACCCCAAACAGCAAGCAAAGCATGTGAAAGAAGCACGGTGGCTAGGAAAAACTCCCTAGGAAAAACTCCCTAGAAAGGCCAAAAACCTAGGAAGAAACCTAGAGAGGAACCAGGCTATGAGGGGTGGCCAGTCCTCTTCTGGCTGTGCAGGGTGGATATTATAACAGAACATGGTCAAAATGTTAAAATGTTAAAATGTTCATAAATGACCAGCATGGTCAAATAATAATAATCATAGTAGTTGTCGAGGGTGCAACAAGCACGTCCGGTGAACAGGTCAGGGTTCCATAGCCGCAGGCAGAACAGTTGAAACTGGAGCAGCAGCACGGCCAGGTGGACTGGGGACAGCAAGGAGTCATCATACCAGGTAGTCCTGAGGCATGGTCCTAGGGCTCAGGTCCTCCGAGAGAAAGACAGAAAGAGAGAAAGAGAGAATTAGAGAGAGCATATTTAAATACACACAGGACACCGGATAAGACAAGAGAAATACTCCAGATGTAACAGACTGACCCTAGCCCCCCGACACATAAACTACTGCAGCATAAATACTGGAGGCTGAGACAGGAGGGATCAGAAGACACTGTGGCCCCATCCGATGATACCCCCGGACAGGGCCAAACAGGCAGGATATAACCCCACCCACTTTGCCAAAGCACAGCCCCCACACCACTAGAGGGATGTCTCCAACCACCAACTTACCGTCCTAAGACAAGGCCGAGTATAGCCCACAACGATCTCCGCCATGGCACAACCCAAGGGGGGGGGGGGGGGGGGGGCGCCAACCCAGACAGGAAGACCACGTCAGTGACTCAACCCACTCAAGTGACGCACCCCTCCCATGGACGGCATGGAAGAACACCAGTAGGCCAGTGACTCAGCCTCTGTAAAAGGGTTAGAGGCAGAGAATCCCAGTGGAAAGAAGGGAACCGGCAAGGCAGAGACAGCAAGGGCGGTTCGTTGCTCCAGCCTTTCCGTTCACCTTCACACTCCTGGGCCAGACTATACTTAATCATAGGACCTACTGAAGAGATAAGTCTTCAGTAAAGACTTAAAGGTTGAGACTGAGTCTGCGTCTCTCACATTGGTAGGCAGACCATTCCATAAAAATGGAGCTCTATAGGAGAAAGCCCTACCTCCAGCCGTTTGCTTAGAAATTCTAGGGACAATTAGGAGGCCTGCGTCTTGTGACCGTAGCGTACGTGTAGGTATGTACGGCAGGACCAAATCGGAAAGATAGGTAGGAGCAAGCCCATGTAATGCTTTGTAGGTTAGCAGTAAAACCTTGAAATCAGCCCTTGCCTTAACAGGAAGCCAGTGTAGGGAGGCTAACACTGGAGTAATATGATCAAATTTTTTGGTTCTAGTCAGGATTCTAGCAGCCGTATTTAGCACTAACTGAAGTTTATTTAGTGCTTTATCCGGGTAGCCGGAAAGTAGAGCATTGCAGTAGTCCAGCCTAGAAGTAACAAAAGCATGGATTAATTTTTCTGCGTCATTTTTGGACAGAAAATTTCTGATTTTTGCAATGTTACGTAGATGGAAAAAAGCTGTCCTTGAAACAGTCTTGATATGTTCTTCAAAAGAGAGATCAGGGTCCAGAGTAACGCCGAGGTCCTTCACAGTTTTATTTGAGACGACTGTACAACCATCCAGATTAATTGTCAGATTCAACAGAAGATCTCTTTGTTTCTTGGGACCTAGAACAAGCATCTCTGTTTTGTCCGAGTTTAAAAGTAGAAAGTTTGCAGCCATCCACTTCTTTATGTCTGAAACACAGGCTTCTAGCGAGGGCAATTTTGGGGCTTCACCATGTTTCATTGAAATGTACAGCTGTGTGTCGTCTGCATAGCAGTGAAATTTAACATTATGTTTTCGAATGACATCCCCAAGAGGTAAAATATATAGTGAAAACAATAGTGGTCCTAAAACGGAACCTTGAGGAACACCGAAATTTACAATTGATTTGTCAGAGGACAAACCATTCACAGAGACAAACTGATATCTTTCCGACAGATAAGATCTAAACCAGGCCAGAACTTGTCCATGTAGACCAATTTGGGTTTCCAATCTCTCCAAAAGAATGTGGTGATCGATGGTATCAAAAGCGGCACTAAGATCTAGGAGCACGAGGACAGATGCAGAGCCTCGGTCTGACGTCATTAAAAGGTCATTTACCACCTTCACAAGTGCAGTCTCAGTGCTATGATGGGGTCTAAAACCAGACTGAAGCGTTTCGTATACATTGTTTGTCTTCAGGAAGGCAGTCAGTTGCTGTGCAACAGCTTTTTCTAAAATTTTGGAGAGGAATGGAAGATTCGATATAGGCCGATAGTTTTTTATAATTTCTGGATCAAGATTCGGCTTTTTCAAGAGAGGCTTTATTACTGCCACTTTTAGTGAGCTTGGTACACATCCGGTGGATAGAGAGCCGTTTATTATGTTCAACATAGGAGGGCCAAGCACAGGAAGCAGCTCTTTCAGTAGTTTAGTTGGAATAGGGTCCAGTATGCAGCTTGAGGGTTTGGAGGCCATGATTATTTTCATCATTGCGTCAAGAGATATAGTACTAAAACACTTTAGTATCTCCCTTGATCCTAGGTCCTGGCAGAGTTGTGCAGACTCAGGACAATGGAGCTTTGGAGGAATACCCAGATTTAAAGAGGAGTCTGTAATTTGCTTTCTAATGATCATGATCTTTTCCTCAAAGAAGTTCATAAATTTATTACTGCTGAAGTGAAAGCCATCCTCCATTTGCGAAGGCTGCTTTTTAGTTAGCTTTGCGACAGTATCAAAAAGAAATTTCGGATTGTTCTTATTTTCCTCAATTAAGTTGGAAAAATAGGATGATCGAGCAGCAGTAAGGGCTCTTCGATACTGCACGGTACTGTCTTTCCAAGCTAGTCGGAAGACTTCCAGTTTGGTGTGGCGCCATTTCCGTTCCAATTTTCTGGAAGCTTGCTTCAGAGCTCGTGTATTTTCTGTATACCAGGGAGCTAGTTTCTTATGACAGATGTTTTTAGTTTTTAGGGGTGCAACTGCATCTAGGGTATTGCGCAAGGTTAAATTGAGTTCCTCGGTTAGGTGGTTAACTGATTTTTGTCCTCTGACGTCCTTGGGTAGGCAGAGGCAGTCTGGAAGGGCATCAAGGAATCTTTGGGTTGTCTGAGAATTTATAGCACGACTTTTAATGCTCCTTGGTTGGGGTCTGAGCAGATTATTTGTTGCAATTGCAAACGTAATAAAATGGTGGTCCGATAGTCCAGGATTATGAGGAAAAACATTTAGATCCACAACATTTATTCCATGGGACAAAACTAGGTCCAGAGTATGACTGTGGCAGTGAGTAGGTCCAGAGACATGTTGGACAAAACCCACTGAGTCGATGATGGCTCCGAAAGCCTTTTGGAGTGGGTCTGTGGACTTTTCCATGTGAATGTTAAAGTCACCAAAAATTAGAATATTATCTGCTATGACTACAAGATCCGATAGGAATTCAGGGAACTCAGTGAGGAACACTGCATATGGCCCAGGAGGCCTATAAACAGTAGCTATAAAAAGTGAGTGAGTAGGCTGCATAGATTTCATGACTAGAAGCTCAAAAGACGAAAACGTCATTGTTGTTTTTTTTTTTGTAAATTGAAATTTGCTATCGTAAATGTTAGCAACACCTCCGCCTTTGCCGGATGCACGGGGGGTATGGTCACTAATGTAACCTGGGGGTGAGGCCTCATTTAACACAGTAAATTCATCAGGCTTAAGCCATGTTTCAGTCAGGCCAATCACGTCAAGATTATTATCAGTGATTAGTTCATTGACTATAACTGCCTTGGAAGTGAGGGATCTAACATTAAGTAACCCAATTTTGAGATGTGAGGTATCACAATCTCTTTCAATAATGGCAGGAATGGAGGAGGTCTTTATACTAGTGAGATTGCTAAAGCGAACACCGCCATTTTTAATTTTGCCCAACCTAGATCGAGGCACAGACACGGTCTCAATGGGGGAAGCTGAGCTGACTACACTGACTGTGCTAGTGGCAGACTCCACTAAGCTGGCAGGCTGGCTAACAGCCTGCTGCCTGGCCTGCACCCTATTTCATTGTGGAGCTAGAGGAGTTAGAGCCCTGTCTATGTTCGTAGATAAGATGAGAGCACCCCTCCAGCTAGGATGGAGTCCGTCACTCCTCAACAGGCCAGGCTTGGTCCTGTTTGTGGGTGAGTCCCAGAAAGAGGGCCAATTATCTACAAATTCTATCTTTTGGGAGGGGCAGAAAACAGTTTTCAACCAGCGATTGAGTTGTGAGACTCTGCTGTAGAGCTCATCACTCCCCCTAACTGGGAGGGGGCCAGAGACAATTAATCGATGCCGACACATCTTTCTAGCTGATTTACACGCTGAAGCTATGTTGCGCTTGGTGACCTCTGACTGTTTCATCCTAACATCGTTGGTGCCGACGTGGATAACAATATCTCTATACTCTCTACACTCGCCAGTTTTAGCTTTAGCCAGCACCGTCTTTAGATTAGCCTTAACGTCGGTAGCCCTGCCCCCTGGTAAACAGTGTATGATCGCTGGATGGTTAGTTTTAAGTCTAATACTGCGGGTAATGGAGTCGCCAATGACTAGGGTTTTCAATTTGTCAGAGCTAATGGTGGGAGCCGTCGGCGTCTCAGACCCCACAACGGGAGGAGTAGAGACCAGAGAAGTCTCGGCCTCCGACTCCGACTCGCTTAATGGGGAGAACCGGTTGAAAGTTTCTGTCGGCTGAATAAGCGACACCGGTTGAGCATTCCTACAGCGTTTCCCTCCAGAAGCCATGAGAAAGATGTCCGGCTGCGGGGACTGTGCGAGGGGGTTTATACTAACGTTACTATCTGTACTTACTGGTGGCACAGACGCTGTTTCATCCTTTCCTACACTGAAATTACCCTTGCCTAACGATCGCGTCTGAAGCTGGGCTTGCAGCACAGCTATCCTTGCCGTAAGGCGATCGTTCTCCTGTATATTATAAGTACAACGACTGCAATTAGAAGGCATCATGTTAATGTTACTTAGCTTCGGCTGTTTGAAGTCCTGACGAACCATGTCCAGATAAAACCTCCGGGGATGAATGAAAAAAGTTGAGTGAGGAAAAAAGTTGAGTGAGGGAAAAAGTAAAAATATACGGTAATGAAAAAGTAAAAAACCGTCAGGTATCAAAGTAAGATCGGGAACAAAAACGCACAGCATTCAACATGTAACGAGTACTTTTGGGTGTCAGGGAAAATGTATGGAGTAAAAAGTACATCATTTTCTTCATGAATGTAGAGAAGTAAAAGAGAAAGTTGTTAAAAATATATTTCTCAAAGAGATAATGAATGAATGAGAACAATTGACATTCAAGAATTAGTCACTGTGTTAACCACAACCAACATGCTGGATCTCTGTTTAGTTGTCACTGTGTTAACCACAACCAACATGCTGGATCTCTGTTTAGTTGTCACTGTGTTAACCACAACCAACATGCTGGATCTCTGTTTAGTTGTTACTGTGTTAACCACAACCAACATGCTGGATCTCTGTTTAGTTGTCACTGTGTTAACCACAACCAACATGTTGGATCTCTGTTTAGGACGTCACTGTGTTAACCACAACCAACATGCTGGATCTCTGTTTAGTTGTCACTGTGTTAACCACAACCAACATGCTGGATCTCTGTTTAGTTGTCACTGTGTTAACCACAACCAACATGCTGGATCTCTGTTTAGTTGTTACTGTGTTAACCACAACCAACATGCTGGATCTCTGTTTAGTTGTCACTGTGTTAACCACAACCAACATGCTGGATCTCTGTTTAGTTGTCACTGTGTTGACCACAACCAACATGCTGGATCTCTGTTTAGTTGTCACTGTGTTAACCACAACCAACATGCTGGATCTCTGTTTAGTTGTCACTGTGTTAACCACAACCAACATGTTGGATCTCTGTTTAGTTGTTACTGTGTTGACCACAACCAACATGCTGGATCTCTGTTTAGTTGTCACTGTGTTAACCACAACCAACATGCTGGGTCTCTGTTTAGTTGTCACTGTGTTAACCACAACCAACATGCTGGATCTCTGTTTAGTTGTCCCTGTGTTGACCACAATCAACATGTTGGATCTCTGTTTAGGGGTCAGTGCTCTAAAATGAGTCTCTCTGGGGAGAGAGAGGAGGGGGGCCCTGCCTCTAAAATGCATCTCTCTGGGGGACATGACACCAAAGCTAAGAGGTAAGATGACAATTTTATGAAGAATTTATTAACTTTATTTCCAAAATAAATAGCTATCTTAAGATGAATGCAGTTACTGTAAATCTCTCTGGATAAGAGCATCTGCTAAATCAGGGGTTCTCAATCCGGGGTCTGTGGAGGTACTGCAGGGGTTCTCAATCCGGGGTCTGTGGAGGTACTGCAGGGGCTCCACGGCACCCTGACTGTACTCGTTGCAATGTAACACATTTGATAGAATTTTCACATGACACGACCACTTTGCCTACTCTTAATTATTGCCTAATATAATGGAATGCATATTTTCTTTACCAATTCTGATCGTTGTTACAAGAAGAATTTTGACAATATTCCCGTTATATCAACACACTCTTCACACCCGTTTAACAACTCTAAATAGCTTTGGCATAGTAGGCATCAAGTCCCTTGCCAATAATGTTGCCTGCAACGTTGCATACAATGTTCATTTTCATCGAACACAGATTACGCCCTAGATGTCTTCAATTGCCCAATTTATAGCCATGCCAAATTTAGGATAATTTTTTTAACAATGTGATGTTGTGCTCCCAAGGGAGAACTTGAAATAACATGATGTGGATAATTAAATAATCAAAAGAAAAACGTGTTAATTTTACACTCAGAAAAGAAGGTTCCTTATAGAACCAAAAAGGCTTCTATCACTTCCTTAATATATGGAACCACTAAAAGTGATATATATTTTGGGGTTCAGTGAAGAAGAACCTCTAGAGTTCTGATCAACGAAAGGTGAATGTTTTGAGGATGTGAACCCAGCAGCCCTCCAGTGGTCAGATCAATTCCTCCTGTTTTTTCCAGCGCCCGGCCCGGGATTCAAACCAGCCACCTTTCAGCCACAGGTCCAACTCCTGCCACAGCTCCAACTCCTTAATCGCTGGGCGAAAACCTGAGTTAATCTTGGGAAATTAGCATAAATTAATCTGCCAAAATGAAGACAAAATGCTTTGGAGACATACATGGTATCACTTGTTATACATAAGTATTATACATAAATCATTGCCAAAAGGACAGGACATATATTATTTATGGATTGATCATATCAAATATCAAAACATTATTTTAACTACTACAAAGCATTTACATGTGGCTCAGGAACCACTGACTCACTGCATTGTTCTATAGTATTATCAAGACACCTGCTGTTAACTCTTAACTACTTAGGACAGCTCACGAGGTGTTCTAAATATCTGCTGACTAGGTGGGACTAGAGATTTCATGCATAGCTTTAATTTATTCCCCGAAGTGTCAAATGTCTTTATTCTCAGCACTTATACGACCACTTCTCTACTCTGAGACGCTTTGTGGATATGGGCCTAGATCTCAAAATATTGTTATAAAAAAAGTGGAACGTTTGTTTAACATAATAATAAAAAATGAATATTACTAATGTAACCCACTGTAAAGACTGGGCTTAGTTGATTGTGTTGCACTGCTCAAGTCCGCGTTCTGGAACTGTCCGAGTCCACGTCCGGTGTGGCACCAAGAATATTGTCCGGTTACGCGCAGAGTGGACTAAGGTAAATTTTGGGGAATAACGATGGAGTTTGTTACAGTGTTGAAACGCCAAACTTTATTGTTCAATTAGCTTTTTGCTTTACGGTCAGGGACAGGATGAGTGTAGCCAGATCCTTTTCACTCTCTATCCTTGTTTCATTTTGTGGTTCACCGGATTCGTCATCATCATCGAGACAAACGACAGACGAACGTCCTGCTAGCTAGCCAAGCTAGTCGGTAAAGCTAGGTAAGCTAGCTAGCTACTCTACCAGCAGCATCCTAGTTATCCTAGCTAGTCGGTACAGCTAGGTAAGCTAGCTAGCTACTCTACCAGCAGCATCCTAGTTATCCTAGCTAGTCGGTACAGCTAGGTAAGCTAGCTAGCATCTCTACCAGCAGCATCCTAGTTATCCAAGCTAGTAGGTACAGCTGGGTAAGCTAGCTAGCTAGCTACCCTACCAGCAGCATCCTAGTTATCCTAGCTAGTCGGTACAGCTGGGTAAGCTAGCTAGCTACTCTACCAGCAGCATCCTAGTTATCCTAGCTAGTTAGTACAGCTAGGTAAGCTAGCTAGCTACTCTACCAGCAGCATCCTAGTTATCCTAGCTAGTTGGAACAGCTGGGTAAGCTAACTAGCTACTCTACCAGCAGCATCCTAGTTATCCAAGCTAGTCGGTACAGCTGGGTAAGCTAGCTAGCTAGCTACTCTACCAGCAGCATCCTAGTTATCCTAGCTAGTCGGTACAGCTGGGTAAGCTAGCTAGCTACTCTACCAGCAGCATCCTAGTTATCCTAGCTAGTCGGTACAGCTGGGTAAGCTAGCTAGCTACTCTACCAGCAGCATCCTAGTTATCCTAGCTAGTTAGAACAGCTGGGTAAGCTAACTAGCTACTCTACCAGCAGCATCCTAGTTATCCTAGCTAGTCGTTACAGCTAGGTAAGCTAGCTAGCTACTCTACCAGCAGCATCCTATTTATCCTAGCTAGTCGTTACAGCTAGGTAAGCTAGCTAGCTACTCTACCAGCAGCATCCTAGTTATCCTAGCTAGTCGGTACAGCTAGGTAAGCTAGCTAGCTACTCTACCAGCAGCATCCTAGTTATCCTAGCTTGTCGGTACAGCTAGGTAAGCTAGCTAGCTACTATACCAGCAGCATCCTAGTTATCCTAGCTAGTCGGTACAGCTAGGTAAGCTAGCTAGCTACTCTACCAGCAGCATCCTAGTTATCCTAGCTAGTCGGTACAGCTGGGTAAGCTAGCTAGCTACTCTACCAGCAGCATCCTAGTTATCCAAGCTAGTTGGTACAGCTAGGTAAGCTAGCTAGCATCTCTACCAGCAGCATCCTAGTTATCCAAGCTAGTCGGTACAGCTGGGTAAGCTAGCTAGCTAGCTACCCTACCAGCAGCATCCTAGTTATCCTAGCTAGTCGGTACAGCTGGGTAAGCTAGCTAGCTACTCTACCAGCAGCATCCTAGTTATCCTAGCTAGTCGGAACAGCTGGGTAAGCTAGCTAGCTACTATACCAGCAGCATCCTAGTTATCCTAGCTAGTCAGAACTGCTAGGTAAGCTAGCTAGCTACTATACCAGCAGCATCCTAGTTATCCTAGCTAGTCGGTACAGCTAGGTAAGCTAGCTAGCTACTCTACCAGCAGCATCCTAGTTATCCTAGCTAGTCGGTACAGCTATGTAAGCTAGCTAGCTACTCTACCAGCAGCATCCTAGTTATCCTAGCTAGTCGGTACAGCTAGGTAAGCTAGCTAGCTACTCTACCAGCAGCATCCTAGTTATCCTAGCTAGTTGGAACAGCTAGGTAAGCTAGTTCGCTACTCTACCAGCAGCATCCTAGTTATCCTAGCTAGTCGGAACAGCTGGGTAAGCTAGCTAGCTACTATACCAGCAGCATCCTAGTTATCCTAGCTAGTCAGTACTGCTAGGTAAGCTAGCTAGCTACTATACCAGCAGCATCCTAGTTATCCTAGCTAGTCGGTACAGCTAGGTAAGCTAGCTAGCTACTCTACCAGCAGCATCCTAGTTATCCTAGCTAGTCGGTACAGCTATGTAAGCTAGCTAGCTACTCTACCAGCAGCATCCTAGTTATCCTAGCTAGTCGGTACAGCTAGGTAAGCTAGCTAGCTACTCTACCAGCAGCATCCTAGTTATCCTAGCTAGTCGGTACAGCTAGGTAAGCTAGTTCGCTACTCTACCAGCAGCATCCTAGTTATCCTATCCTCCCTCTCTCGTTGACGGATGCTGGCTACCTCTGTCCGGTTCTCCTCTCTTCACTAGATGGACGGTAACTTTAGTGTTTAACCCCTCTGTATCCAAGGACCAATCTTTTGAATATTTTTTTCGGGGCGCCTCAAGTAGGCTGGACACATTCCATTTTGTTTATTCTCAGCTGCCTCACCAACGTCTGAATGTGAATTAATAACTTTTAATTGCTAAATATTTCCAATAGATGGCAGCATAAGACCACGAAGCATCAGTTATAGGCTACAAGCAGCAATATGATTGACATAAAATAGCATGCAACCACAGACTATATGTCCCATGATTTTCTAAAATGGTCACTCATTAACATAACTTTAGTTAGCTATATATCTCGTTTTAGGGCTGTGTTGCTTTTAGGAGAGCAAATTAATAGTGACTAGAGCAGGTATTGAACCTCAGTATACATTTATTATAAAAAGTAATCTTAATATCTGATATTGCGAGTAAACAACCTCAGAATAGAAAAGACAAGAGTGCGTCTTCCAGCCCACCAATAAATTACATCATTCAACCCTCCCGGTTAGTAAATTTACCTCAACATGCCCCTGGAGAAGGCAGAGCGATGACACCAGCTTTTTACCGGGGCTGAGTTGACTACTAGAGAGAGAAGGCAGAGCGACGACACCAGCTTTTTACCGGGGCTGAGTTGACTACTAGAGAGAGAAGGCAGAGTGACGACACCAGCTTTTTACCGGGGCTGAGTTGACTACTAGAGAGAGAAGGCAGAGTGACGACACCAGCTTTTTATACATTTTGTTCATTATTTAAAAAAATAAACTACTGATTTAGATGGGTGAGATTATCTGCCAAAGTAACAGCCCTGTAGACAAAGAAGAGCTCTCCAGTAGGTACCAAAACATTCAAAGGACTTTTTCTCAAAAGTGAGGTTCCAAGTTGATTAACATTCAAAGCAGAATTACTTTCCCATTGTTCCTCAACTGCAGTGTCTGATATACCATTTTCTAGCTCTGAGTCTCTACTTTTATCCAATGTAAAAAACACCATTTTGCTACATAAGATCGAAACGGTCGGTCACATTTGAGAGTGAGGCAGATATATAGCATTTTGTAAAAAATTATTATTTGTCTCTCTGAAAGGAAACCATCAAGTGATAGATTTTAAACAAAAACATGTCTGTCATTGAACAACCCCATGCCATGATTAAAAAACACACCTCTATAATAATTTCTTTAAACAATAAAAGCTAATTTACCAACATTTCTGAAAATGGATATGTAGCGGTTCGGAATGAAACTCGTTTCCCCATCTGAGATCAGAGTAGATGAGAGATGTAATGTTTGTCTCTGTTGTGTTGAAGTCCAATCAAGCAGGAGAGACCAGCCTCCCCTGTTCCCAGCTGTGTGTCCATGAAGAGTGAGCAGTCTATGGATCCTCC
>NW_027675413.1:877500-882500 GCF_965601325.2 Salmo salar
AACAATCAAGAATCTCCAACTACGACAAGTACAAAGTTGTGTTCATCTTTGATGGTCTGGATGAGTGCCGACTGCCCCTAGACTTCCAGAAGAACAAGATCTGTTGGGACGTCACAGAGTCAACCTCACTGGATGTTCTGCTGACAAATCTCATCAAGGGAAACCTGCTTCCCTCTGCTCTCCTCTGGATAACTACCCGACCTGCAGCAGCCAATAAGATCCCTTCAGGGTGTGTTGACCAGGTGACAGAGGTACGAGGGTTCAATGACCCACAGAAGGAGGAGTACTTCAGAAAGAGATTCAGTGATGAGGAGCTGGCCAGCAGAATCATCTCACACATAAAGACATCAAGGAGCCTCCACATCATGTGCCACATTCCAGTCTTCTGTTGGATTTCTGCAACAGTCCTCGAACACATGCTGAAACATAAGAGAGAAGAGATGCCCAAGACTCTGACTGAGATGTACACACACCTTGTGGTGTTTCATACCAAACAGAAGAATGAAAAGTATCTTGGGAAAGAAGAGACAGATCCACACTGGAATAACGAGAGCATTCTGTCACTGGGAAAACTGGCTTTTCAACAGCTAGTGAAGGGCAATCTGATTTTCTATGAAAAAGACCTGAAAGAGGCTGGCATTGATGTCAATGAAGCCTCTGTGTACTCAGGATTGTGCACACAGCTCTTTAAAGAGGAATGTGTTCTGTACCAAGACAAGGTGTACTGCTTCGTGCATCTGAGCATTCAGGAGTTTCTGGCTGCTGTGTATGTGTTCCTCTCATTCATCAACAACAATGAGAATCTCATGGACAAACAGCAAACAAAGTCCAGTATATTTTCTCTGCTGTACAGAGACAAGTCTGAAGTTACTGTCTACAAGAGTGCTGTGGATAAAGCCTTACAAAGTGAGATGGGAAACCTGGACCTTTTCCTCCGCTTCCTTCTGGGCCTCTCACTGGAGTCCAATCAGAAGCACTTACGAGGTCTACTGACAAAGACAAGAAGCAGCTCACAGAGCCATGAAGAAACAGTCAAGTACATCAAGGAGAAGATCAGGGAGAATCCCTCTCCAGAGAGGAGCATCAATCTGTTCCACTGTCTGAATGAACTGAATGACCATTCTCTAGTGGAGGAGATCCAAAGCTACCTGAGCTCAGGAAGTCTCTCAGAACCCAACCTGTCACCTGCACAGTGGTCAGCTCTGGTCTTTGTGTTGCTGACTTCAGAAAAGGAGCTGGATGTGTTTGACCTGAAGAAATACTCCAAATCAGAGAAAGGTCTTCTGAGGCTGCTGCCAGTGGTCAAAGCCTCCAGAGCTGTTCTGTGAGTAAATAAAATGACATATAAGAAGTATTCATCAGGAAGAAATATTATGTTTAGAGAAAAATATGTATTATAATATGTATATTGAAAAACATATTGAATAAATGCATTGATGGAAGATGAATCTATATGTTGTTTGGGAATATGAACCAAATGCATCTACCGTTGTCCTTCTACACTGCTGGTGTTAAATTAACAGTGTGTTTGTGAAGTCATGATGATCTCGTTGCAGGCTGTCAGGCTGTCTAGTCACAGAGGAAGGCTGTGCTTCTCTGGTCTCAGCTCTGAAGTCAAACCCCTCACACCTGAGAGAGCTGGACCTGAGTAACAATGACCTGAAGGATTCAGGAGTGAAGCTGCTCTCTGCTGGACTGGAGGATCCACACTGTAAACTGGAGACTCTGAGGTCAGTATTCCTGTAGTTGGTCAACAAATGATTACTGTTCACCAGATCCACATGTGTTTACCAGACACACATAGTCCACACCATATGTGTTTGGACAGTGAAGCCTACAGTTTTAAATGTGGTGCTATGCTCCAGCATTTTGGATTTGAGATCGAATGTTTCATATTAGGAGACAGTACAGAATGTCACCTTTTATTTGAGGGTATTTTCATACATAGCTGTGTTACTGTTAAGAAAGGAAAGCACTTTATGTATTTAGTTCTCCCATTTGAAAAAGTTTTACATATTCGGACAAATTCACTTATGTTGTATTAAAGTTGTCATAAGTTTAGTATTTAGTCCCATGTTCCATGCCTGCAGTGATAACATCAAGCTTGTGATTCTACAAACTTGTTGAATGCATTTGCAGTTTGACTTGGTTGTGTTTTGAATTATGTTTTTCCTAATAGAAACTGAATGGTGAATAATGTCCTGTCATTTTGGAATCACTTCACTTGTATTGTCAGTAAGAATAGAAGATGTTTCTGAACACTTCTACATTCATGTAGATGCTACCATGATTATGAATAATCATGAATGAATCGTTAATGATGATGAATGAGAAAGTTACAGAGGCACAAAGATCAGACCCCCTCTGTTATTGGTGTTATTCTGTATACTTCTGGCCCTTCTTTGGACACTGTGTTAACTAACCTCCAGACGAGCTTCAATGCCATACAACTCTCCTTCCGTGGCCTCCAACTGCTCTTAAATACAAGTAAAACTAAATGCATGCTCTTCAACCGATCGCTGCCTGCACCTGCCCGCCTGTCCAGCATCACTACTCTGGACGGTTCTGACTTAGAATATGTGGACAACTACAAATACCTGGGTGTCTGGTTAGACTGTAAACTCTCCTTCCAGACTCACTATAAGCATCTCCACTCCAAAGTTAAATCTAGAATTGGCTTCCTATTTCGCAACATAGCATCCTTCACTCATGCTGTCAAACATACCCTTATAAAACTGACCATCCTACCGATTCTCGACTTCGGCGATGTCATTTACAAAATAGCCTCCAATACCCTACTCAATAAATTGGATGCAGTCTATCACAGTGCCATCCGTTTTGTCACCAAAGCCCCATATACTACCCACCACTGCGACCTGTACGCTCTCGTTGGTTGGCCCTCGCTTCATACTCGTCGCTAAACCCACTGGCTCCAGGTCATCTACAAGACCCTGCTAGGTAAAGTCCCCCCTTATCTCCGCTCACTGGTCACCGTAGCAGCACCCACCTGTAGCACGCACTCCAGCAGGTATATCTCCCTGGTCACCCCCAAAGCCAATTCCTCCTTCGGCCGCCTCTTCTTCCAGTTCTCTGCTGCCAATGACTGGAACGAACTACAAAAATCTCTAAAACTGGAAACACTTATCTCCCTCACTAGCTTTAAGCACCAGCTGTCAGAGCAGCTCATTGATTACTGCCCCTGTACATAGCCCATCTATAATTTAGCCCAACTACCTCTTCCCCTACTGTAATTATTTATTTAGCTCCTTTGCACCCCATTATTTCTACTTTGCACTTTCTTACACTGCATATCTACCATTCCAGTGTTTTACTTGCTATATTGTATTTACTTTGCCACCATGGCCTTTTTTTGCCTTTACCTCCCTTATTTCACTTCATTTGCTCACATTGTATATAGACTTATTTTTCTACTGTATTATTGACTGTATGTTTGTGTAATACTCTTGTTTGAACCAAGTATTGAGTTCATTTGTTATAATTAATTGGTATTATATTTAAAAGATGATTGAATTGCTCCTAAACTGTAATGTTGTTAATGCATTATGCTTTTTGAAGAAATATTTATTTAAATGTATAAGTGAATAGTTTGTTTTACTTTGAAGTTTAAGTTTTGACCAATAAGGTCGCTTGTTAAGTTGTGGCCAATGGGAGTTGACCTGGTTAACGGGAGGGAAAAAGACGTTGATGAAAGGATGGACGTTTTACCTCAGGACGGTTGGTGAAGAAAAATTATAAAAGAAGATGACAGAACTACAACAAAACCCATAGCTACTAAGACATGAAGGGAAATACATGTTTTATTTAATAAAAGAGTTGTTATAATTTCGTTAAAACTTTTGTAAAGACTGAATCTACCGACTCGTCGTGGAGGTATTAGCCAGCTAGAGGTTAGCCTAGCATCGTGTGACACCGGGAGATAATTGCTTGGGAAGTTTAACGAGTTCGTGTTGCCATGGGGATATCGGTTACTAAGGAGTACTGTCTGCATGGGTCGCTGTGCTGCCTTGGACTTGGTGAGGAAACCTGCATGGAACTGCCATACTTCGCTGAGGGAATATCTACCAAGTCGTGAGTAACCACAATGTGAGGTGCTTAATTTGGACACGGGTTGTGCACGACTCATTGGGGTTTATTATTATTTTTTTTTTCTTTTGATGTTGTGTCTGAACATGTATTTGTGTTTGAAAATGTTTTAATACACATATGGAACATTATGTATGTTGCCTTGGTGGAGTCATTAATTGTTTTAATTTAATGCATGGGATGGTTTATCCTGATTCAATAACAGAAACCTATAATCATTTCATCTGAAGTTAATACCCTATTGTCATAACCCTAGATAGTTTACAATAGGAATTCTTATTGGAGATGTCCTTCTCACCTAACATCCCATGCTGCTGAGATACTCTACATATGTTAATGTTGTGAGAGTCATATTCAAGCCTGGTGAGAGGGTTACATTTGTTTAACTCCATGTGTCACTCTGTGTTGTTATATGTGTCGAACTGCTTTGCTTTATCTTGGCCAGGTCGTAATTGTAAATGAGAACTTGTTCTCAACTTGCCTACCTGGTTAAATAAAGGTGAAATAAATAAATAAATTGGTAATGATGAGAGGTTAGCATGTTTTGTTGTAGTCTCTGTTATTGGTAATGGTGGGAGGTTAGCATGTTCTGTTGTAGCCTTTGTTATTGGTAATGGTGAGAGGTTAGCATGTTTTGTTGTAGCCTCTGTTATTGGTAATGGTGAGAGGTTAGCATGTTTTGTTGTAGCCTTTGTTATTGGTAATGGTGAGAGGTTAGCATGTTTTGTTGTATCCTCTGTTATTGGTAATGGAGAGAGGTTAGCATGTTTTGTTGTATCCTCTGTTATTGGTAATGGTGAGAGGTTAGCATGTTTTGTTGTATCCTCTGTTATTGGTAATGGTGAGAGGTTAGCATGTTTTGTTGTAGCCTCTGTTATTGGTAATGGTGAGAGGTG